>NC_057807.1:11212544-11512544 GCF_018294505.1 Triticum aestivum
TCATTTTATTTTGTTTCTACTTACAATAAAATACTTATTGTTGCTATTTTTATTTTTTTCTAGTTTTTTTGTTTTGTTTTCGCATTAATTATTTTCTTTTGGTTTTTTGCTTTATTTTTTAATTCTTTTTGCTTTTAGGTCAGCAAAATTATAAACTTTCTGTTTGTGCCATTAGTTTTCTTTGAAATTTGTGTGAATCACAAGTTTGTGAGCTCAACAAGGCGTGTAGAGGGACGGTCTTATAAACCGGTGTGAGCGCCCTTCGGTTGGCGAGGTTTTCAAATTCATTGTTTTCAAATGAACTCTGAAAAAGTTGGCATAGCATGTGCATGTACAAAACGGACAATGGTATCATACTCGTCTGTTACAAAGTTGGCATGGTATCATCATATATAATAGTTGCGGGAGAAAGTCTTCACTTTTTCTTCGCTTGTGTCGTTTGCTTATTGCGCCGTAACCATGGATAATCTTCATCGTTTATCAGGATGCTTGGGTCAGCCTTGACTTTGAAGGGGGGAATTTCATGAAACTTTTCATACTCTTCAGACATGTCTGTCTTGCCCTCCACTCCCAGGATGTCCCTTTTTCCTGAAAGAATTATGTGGCGCTTTGTCCCATTGTATGATGTATTCGCTTCCTTATCTTTTCTTTTCCTCGGTCTGGTAGACATGTCCTTCACATAGATAACCTGTGCCACATCATTGGCTAGGACGAACGGTTCGTCAGTGTACCCAAGATTTTTCAGATCCACTATTGTCATTCCGTATTGTGGGTCTACCTGTACCCCGCCTCCTGACAGATTGACCCACTTGCACTTAAACAAAGGGACCTTAAAATCTACTCCGTAGTCAAGTTCCCATATGTCTACTATGTAACCATAATATGTGTCATTTCCATTGTCGGTTGCTGCATCAAAGCGGACACCGCTGTTTTGGTTGGTGCTCTTTTCATCTTGGTCAATCGTGTAAAATGTATTCCCATTTATCTCGTATCCTTTCCAAATCATTACAGTCGAAGATGGTCCCCTGGACAACAAGTACAGCTCATCACAAACAGTGCTGTCACCTCTGAGACGTGTTTCCAACCAACTGTTGAAAGTCCTGATGTGTTCACATGTAATCCAGTCGTCGCACTGCTCCGGGTGTTTGGAGCGCAGACTGTTCTTGTGTTCATCAACATACGGGGTCACCAATGTAGAGTTCTGTAGAACTGTGTAGTGTGCTTGAGACCAAGAATATCCGTCCCTGCATATAATTGAGTCCCTTCCAAGCGTGCCTTTTCCAGTCAGTCTCCCCTCATACCGCGATTTAGGGAGACCTATCTTCTTAAGGCCAGGAATGAAGTCAACACAAAACCCGATGACATCCTCTGTTTGATGGCCCATGGAGATGCTTCCTTCTGGCCTAGCATGGTTACGAACATATTTCTTTAGGACTCCCATGAACCTCTCAAAGGGGTACATATTGTGTAGAAATACGGGCCCAAGAATGACAATCTCGTCGACTAGATGAACTAGGACGTGCGTCATGATATTGAAGAAGGATGGTGGGAACACCAGCTCGAAACTGACAAGACATTGTGCCACATCACTCCTTAGCGTTGGTACGATTTCTGGATCGATCACCTTCTGAGATATTGCATTGAGGAATGCACATAGCTTCACAATGGCTAATCGGACGTTTTCCGGTAGAAGCCCCCTCAATGCAACCGGAAGCAGTTGCGTCATAATCACGTGGCAGTCATGAGACTTTAGGTTCTGGAACTTTTTCTCTGGCATATTTATTATTCCCTTTATATTCGACGAGAAGCCAGTCGGGACCTTCATACTGAGCAGGCATTGAAAGAATATTTCTTTCTCTTCTTTCGTAAGAGCGTAGCTGGCAGGACCTTCATACTGCTTCGGAGGCATGCCCTCTTTTTCATGCAAGCGTTGCAGGTCCTCTCGTGCCTCAGGTGTATCTTTTGTCTTCCCATACACGCCCAAGAAGCCTAGCAGGTTCACGCAAAGGTTCATCGTCACGTGCATCACATCGATCGAAGAGCGGACCTCTAGGTCTTTCCAGTAGGGTAGGTCCAAAAATATAGATTTCTTCTTCCACATGGGTGCGTGATTCTCAGCGTCATTCGGAACAGCTAGTCCGCCGGGACCCTTTCCAAAGATTACGTGTAAATCATTGACCATAGCAAGTACGTGATCACCGGTACGCATGGCGGGCTTCTTCCGGTGATCTGCCTCGCCTTTGAAATGCTTGCCTTTCTTTCGACATTGATGGTTGGTCGGAAGAAATCGATGATGGCCCAGGTACACATTCTTCCTGCAGCTTCCTAGGTATATACTATCGGTGTCAAGTAAACAGTGCGTGCATGCGTGGTATCCCTTGTTTGTCTATCCTGAAAGGTTACTAAGAGCGGGCCAATCATTGACGGTCACGAACAGCAACGCCTTTAGGTCAAATTCCTCCTTTTTGTGCTCATCCCACGTACGTACACCGTTTCTATTCCACAGCTGTAAAAGTTCTTCAACTAATGGCCTTAGGTACACATCAATGTCGTTGCCGGGTTGCTTAGGGCCCGGCGGAGATCATCATCATCGGGCACATCATTTGGTTCCTCTTGATCTTCAGCAGCTACGCCCGTTGCAGCACCATCTTGCACATCGTCTGGTGCATCTTGATGTTCAGTAGCATCATGGTATTCAGGGGGCACATAGTTGTCATCGTACTCTTCTTCCTCGCCGTCTTCCATCATAACCCCTATTTCTCCGTGCCTCGTCCAGACATTATAGTGTGGCATGAAACCCTTGTAAAGCAGGTGGGTGTGAAGGATTTTCCGGTCAGAGTAAGACTTCGTATTCCCACATATAGGGCATGGACAACACATAAAACCATTCTGCTTGTTTGCCTCAGCCACTTCGAGAAAATCATGCACGCCCTTAATGTACTCGGAGGTGTGTCTTGAACCGTACATCCATTGCCGGTTCATCTGCGTGCATTATATATAATTAAGTGTGTCAAAAATCATTACAGAACATCATGAATAGATAATTAAGTGACCAAATTAATAGAAGTTCATCATCACATAAAAACCAAAGTACATACATAGTTCTCATCTAACAACATAAAGCTCTGCAGAGCATCTAAATTAATTAAACCATACATTGAAACTATGTAAAACATTTCAATGCGAAAACAAATGCGATCATAATCGCAACCAAGGTAACAACTGATCCAACGGCATAATGATACCAAGCCTCGGTATGAATGGCATATTTTCTAATCTTTCTCATCTTCAAGCGCATTGCATCCACCTTGATCTTGTGATCATCGACGACATCCGCAACATGCAACTCCAATATCATCTTCTCCTCCTCAAGTTTTTTTTATTTTTTCCTTCAAGAAATTGTTTTCTTCTTCAACTAAATTTAACCTCTCGACAATAGGGTCGGTTGGAATTTCAGGTTCAACAACCTCCTAGATAAATAAAATCTATGTCACGTTGGTTGGCATAATTTTCATAAACAATAAATGAACCAATAGTTATGAAAAGATAATATATACCACATCCGAATCATAGACAGAACGAGGGCCGACGGGGGCGGATACCAAAACCATCGCACTATATAAGATGCAATTATAAAAGTAAGAAAATAATACAAGTATCTATCTAAACAAACAAGTAATAATATTTTTCCTTTCAGAAAGAAGATAAGAACAAGAGGCTCACCACGGTGGTGCCGGCGATGAGATCGGCGCGGGTGATCGACGGCGATGAAGACGGGGACGGGGCGTGACGGACCGCTAAACCTAGATAAATATTGAGGAAAATGGAGCTTGGCGGTCGATCTTGGAGAGGAGAAACCTTAAGTAGTGTGGCTCGGGCATTCCATCGAACACCTTATGTGCATAGGAGGTGAGCTAGAGCACCACCAAGCCCTCTCCCCCTCGGCCAGAAAAAACAGAGCAGTGTGCTCTGCTCTTGCGCGAGGGGCTATATATAGGCAGCACCATTGGTCCCGGTTGGTGGCATGAACCGGGACTAAAGGTAACCCTTTGGTCCCGGTTCATGCCACCAACCGGGACCAATAGTGGTGGGCCAGGAGCCAGGACCATTGGTCCCGGTTCGTCCCACCAACCGGGACCAAAAGGTCTGGACGAACCGGGACCAATGGCCCACGTGGTCCGGCCGGGCCCCTGGGCTCACGAACTGGGGCAAATAGCTCCATTGGTCCCGGTTCTGGATTGAACCGGGACTAATGGGCTGAACTGGCCTGGGCCACTGCCCCCTTTTCTACTAGTGTGTAGCACCTTATTGGTAGCGCGGGTGCCCGCGCTGCTGATAGCCTCAAAACCCGCGCTACTACTAGGGTTTTCCCTAGTAGTGCATGGGGGACCAGAACGACATCTAATGGCCAGAAAATGCCAAGATAACAGATCGAACGGTGAAAACCCCAAGTGGCCTGAGACGGTAGGATTACTGCACAGTTTTAATATATTTAAATGGCTGATACACAAGAAAAGTAATTGAATGTACAGACATTGTAAGATAGACATGTGTTATGGATAGTAGGGAAGAAAACAGGGTATGAAATAATTCACATTTATGTTGTCTAACCAAACAGAACAGCAGGATACAATTTCACATATATGATGACTAATTAAACATGATAACATGACACAATTTCACATGTATGATGGCTAACTAAACAAGATAGAATGACATACTTCAAAATATGATGACTATGTAAACATGATGACATGATATAACTATACGATGTGTCTATTAAATTGTTTGGCATGCCATAAATCACAAACATGCCGTCGATGGAAACATGATGGCATGATATAATTCATGGATAGAATGACATAATTTAAAATATGACGACTATGTAAACTAGATGAGATGATATAACTATATTATATCTTTAGAAAATGGATTGGCATGCCATAATTCAGATACATGTTGTCTATGTAAACATCATGGCATGACATAATTAAAGTATATTATTCATATACTAAGGAAGTGAGCAGAGGGCAATCACATATATGATGTGTCAACTAAGGAGATGGCATTCAATATTATGTATATGATGTAAAAACTAAGCATTGCAATACAACATATGCATGATATGAGTAATATAACCCTGCCAAGTTTGAGCATACACCTCTGCGGGATAATAGGACTGGTCATCTGCCTCTGAATCCTCCTCTGAAGAGCTATCTGTAACCAGCAAGATATCTGCTTCAGCAGGTAGCATTGTCTGCTTTGAAGACGTTGTTTTCACTCAGATTTCTCCATCACCAATTCAAATGGCTGATGCACAGGAAGAGCAATTGAATATACAAACATTGTCAACAAAAGCAATGAGAAATACAAAAAAAGGACGGCATGATATAATTCACATATATGACGCTTGCCTAAACAGCATGGCATTGCATAATTCACATACATAATGCCTTGCAACAAGATAACATTGCATAATTCACATATATAATGTCTTGCAACAAGATGGCATTGCATAATTCACATATATGGTAATTTGACACTAAACAGGTGGCATTCACACAAAGCATGTCTAAACTAAGCAAATGACATAGCAATGCAAGATACCATACGCACGATATGAGCAACATAACCCTGCCAATTTAGAGCATGCACCTCGGGGGGGGGGGGATATGACTGGTCATCTGTCTCTGAATCCTTGAGGAGCTATCGGTTACCAGCAAGACATGCGCTTCGTCAGATAGCATTGTCTGCTCTGAAGACCTTGTTTCCACTCCAGATTTTTCCATGACCGTGTTGAATGGCTGATGCACAGGAAGAGTAATTGAATGTACTAAAATTGTTGACAAATTTAACACGTAATAAAAAATGATGGCATGATATAATTCACATATAAGATGACTGGCTAACCAGGGTGGCATTGCAAAATTCACATATATGATGCCTGGCTAAACAAGATGGCATTGCATGATTCACATATACGATAAAGAAACTAAAAAGATGGCATTGACACAAAGCATGTCTAAACTAAGAAGATGACATCTTTAATGTATACAGTAAGCACTGTAAGGCACCATATGCATGATATTACCAACATCAGCATGACAAGTTAGAGCGAAGACCTCATGGGGTAAATAGGAGTGGTCTTCTCCTTCTGAATCCCCCTCAGAACAATTATCTTCCTCTTGATTACGATCCGAAATGGGTGGAGGGGGGGCTGCCTTTGTGCCCACCATGGAGAGACGCATGCATGAAATTTTATTGCCACACAAGGCTCGTATCTTTTGCTCTACATGATCAGTTCCATTGTGTACAATAACTGGCATGCATAGGAATAAAACATAGTGATATTATGTAAGGAGTGCGTGCACAAATTCAGAGTGATGGTAGGAAACTGTGGATAAACCCAAAACCAATGATAGCAGGCAGATAATAGCTTTAGTTAAAAAATACATATAATGGATCCTTTAATGTTTGTTTGCACCCAACATGAAAGTCATAGTAGATACCCGAGATTAACCAAATAGTAGATAGATAGTACTAATTGCTGCCCCAATATGTACCCCACAACCATTTAGAAACTCACGTTTCAGCATTAGTTTGGACCTGACTCGGAGTCTAATAGGTGAACACGACGATAATGTAGCATGTCATCATATTAAGCGATGCATAACGTAAGCAGACACGGAAGAGTGCGACCTCTCTTACGGACCCGTGTAGTTCTCAGGGTCATCTGCTCAGTTGATGATGGTAATGCAGTTGTCGTGGCTGCCGGCGGCGGGGAAGAAGATCTGAGGCAGTGAAAGACAGTCTGGATAGTGGATCCCTGCTGTGGTGAACCCTTCCGTCGTTGGAGCAGCTGAGCTGGGGTGGAACACAGCGCCACAGGAGCAGGACAAACCACACAAGGTTTTCGTTGACACATATCTGTAACAGAAGTAATTGAGTAAGGGCTTGTTTGAATTTGAGGATTCTAACAATGCAGGGATAGGAAATAGACAGGAATAGGATAGGAATGCACGTGCAAAACAGAGAATTTGAAAACACATGATTTCTGCCAATCTGGGTGTTTGATTCACAACAATTGGAAGATCACATGATGGAAAAAAGCATGGTGAGATTAAGTCAAACCACAAGAAAATGTACAGTTATAATGCTATCATGCTACTATCTCTTAGTCTTGTGCTTGATGAATAGGAATTTTAAAAGGAGGACAAGTGAAAATTAAAATTCCTACGTTTTTTCTTTCAAGGAGACTCTAAAGAAACAAATCCTACAGTTTTCCTTTGCTCCATTCCTTTGAACCAAATTCATGAATAGTAGTACCATAGGAAACTTTCCAATTCCTATGTTTTTCATTCAATTTTCCTTTCAAGCACTGGCGATTCTAGTAGGAAGGCTTGAGCAAGGAAAAGAGTACACTAAAAAAATGTTTTTGTGCTAATTCTATTACTTTGGACCCAGGCCACTGCTCTACTAGCTCAACTCCCAGGGCCATTGACAAATGCACATCTCAAACACACACAGATAAATAATGATGGCGTTCAAGAGAGTCCATGACAGATAGCTAAGTTTCCTGGTACCTCACTGCTTGTCATATAGTAGTATAAAATAATCGTATTTCCCGTTACTACGTGTGCTCAGTGGATAATATATATATAAAATGTAGAGTAAAAAAGAGATGCAACAACTGTACAACCTCTTTGGCAAAGCCATGTCGATCTCAGCATGATTGGGTTGGCCGGTGAGGATGGTCCGGCTGACTTGGCTGTCGGAGGAGGGGAAGAAGATCTTAGGCATCTGGAGATGGAGCCCGAGGTACTGCTCCGCTGTGATGGAGGGTTTCGTTGTTGGAGTAGCTCCGGTGAGTTGTACGATGCCGAGGCTGAAGCAGGACAAGAGAGACAACGCTAACCTGAGTGGAATTCTAATAGCATCTCCAATACATGACGTAAAATACATAACCACAAAGTGCTAGATGTAAAATACATCATCCGCTCATCTCTGAACTTAACTGTCGAAACTGAATTTAACTGTCGAAATTGAACTTAACTGTCGAAACTGAATTTTGCTGTCGAAATTGAATTTTTACTGTCGAAATTGAACGCACTAGCAAGCTGAGGCTACACGTCAGTTGACTGACTTTTTTATCTCTCGTCAGTCAATTTTGCAGCCGTTTGATACCAAATCAAGGGCCTTCAGTTCATCTTCAACCTCCACCCCCCTAAGCCGCCAGCCACCACCGGCCAAATAGCAGCCCCCTACCGCCCGCGGCTGGCGGTGCATCACCCCGCCCGCCCCGAAAACACTCCCCACCGTCGGTCAGCCGCCGCCCTGGCCATCCCTCTAGGCCCCCCATGCCGAGCTTTTTCTTCGGCGATCCCCACGCCACCGCACCACCACTGCCCCCACCTTGAACCCTAAGATAGATAGTGGGGTACCTCTCCGGCGAGCCCCCCTCCCTGCTGAGGCTAGTTCTTCTTTCACCCCGGCAAGCCCCCCACCCCCTGAAAATCGACTGATCCAAAAGTCGATTCAGTCGAATGAAGTGTAGCTAAATCGGAGCAGCATTGCAAGCAAGAGCAAGAGCGAGAGGAGCAGTGCGAGCAAGAGCAGACCAGGCAGGGGACCGAGAGCAAGAGCAGAGCAGCAACGCGAGCGAGAGCTAAAGCAGCAACAACTCTTACTGATGTGGACGTCGCCGCCAAGGGAGCGACACCGTGGAGGAAGCGGCTGGTGACGCCGCCATGGATGGAGCCGCGCCGTGTCGGCGCGGGACCGAGCACCGTCAACACCGTGAGATCGAATCAAGAAGAAAATGCGGCGATTAGTGTACAACCTCTTTGGTGGCGCCGTTTAGGCCACAGCAGGAAACGGTGATGATGATGCTCTTCCGGTGGTGCAGGTGAAGACGATGGTGTGAGAATGGAGGTGGCGCCAAAGATGAGGAGAACGTCGAGGAAGCTCCTTGGAGTTGGAGGACGGGGTGACTGAACCGGCGGGACGATGAGATCAACGACGGATCCTCATCCGGTACGATGGATGAGGGACGTCGAGGTGTTACCGTGGACAATGTCATCGGGGAAGAGGCTCCGACTGGGTGGCCGACGGAGGAGGGTGTGGGGCTTCGTCGCGGGTTTTCGTGGCCTCGGTGTACGAATGGGTGGGCGGATGGGATGGGAGTGGGGAAGACGCGCTTGTCCGAAATGTGCGGTAAGTTACGAAAGTACCCCCACCGATTTGAGGCAGTTCTTTCGGTTCAGGAGTACCACGGGCATTACACGTGTCGGGATTTCTCAGGAGGTGGGAGTTTTCGCACGCGTTGTAATTTCGGAATAGCAAGGCACGGGTTGAGATGGAGGGAGTTGTCGGAGCATAACGAGACACAAATATATCTTAAATATTTCAGGCTAACAAGGCGCGGGTTGAAGAGGCGGGAGTTTCGCAGCACGATAGGCAGAGACGCTAGCTTGAATTTTCAGCATAACAAGGCGCGGCTTGAAATTTCGGGAGAACAAGCTTAATGTGTACCTCAAAAAAAGACAATTTGCACCTCAACACGCACAACACACACACAACCACCATTTAGACTAGAGTAAGGTACACGTGCATTGCATGCATGAGATTTGGCAACCAAATTATGAATAAATACTACATTATAGCATGTAAGCTTTGAGTCATATATGCATGATGTAGATGATCGTTTAATTCTTATAGTTCATTTCATTCAAAATCATCTAGTTTTTATAAGAAAGCTAATCTATTTTAAGATTCATGGAATTGTGCGTTGTAAGACATAAACTAAAAACAAATAATGGAAAATCATGTAGAAAAACATTTGGGCAATTCTGAAACAGAAGATTCTAGAACAAAGTAGAAGTGATTGTGTTTTGATGTTTGTGCATTATGCTTAAGTTCAACCATGGAGTCTTCTAGATTATACATATGGAGAAATCTGGTGGAATCTAGATAATATCCAACGGCCAGTAGTTCTCAAATTTGCCATCTTTGGACCATCGGATTCGCCTCATCCAATGACCATCTTTCAAAGTTAAAGTTACCCGCACACAATATAAAAAAATATAAAATATAATATATATATATATATATATATATACATAAACAGTATTCTGATCATGGGATCAGAATAATATTCTGATCACAACATGAACTTCCCAAGTAACACGCCTGACCTTCCCCGAGTACTAGGTTGAACTTCAGCTAAAATGTGTCCAAATGGGGCTTGCCATATATCCTTGGAAAGCTATGGACACCAATATCATGATCCAAGTTAATTTTTTAGCAAAATGTAAGCGGTTTAAGAGCAGTTTTGTTGGGGATATTACCACTGGGCGTGAACCGGCCTACCTAGGCCGGGTTAACTTCATTAGTAGTGTAAAGGTGATTAAGCAGATGAAGGCCCAATGCCTGTAGTCGGTTTAGAACTTGTAGCCGTAAACCGGTTTGGTATGTAAACTTGTATTGTAAGTTAGGAATAGAGAGAGACCAACCGGGATACGAGTATGAACCGGTGTAGGTTTCTGTGGACCGCGGGCGTCACCCGTGTATATAAGGGGACGACCCGGCGGCGGTTCAAGGACAGACAACAACAACTCGAGCCTAGGCGAAGCTTGTTTGCTCCCTAGCCATCGAAACCACATCAATTCCATCACAACTAGACGTAGGCTTTTACCTTCATTGAAGGGGCCGAACTAGTATAAACCCTTGTGTGTTTGTGTCCGCTTTAACCCCTTCAAGTTAACCCGTAGCGATGGCTCCACGACTAAGTCCTTTCATGAGGACATCTGCCGTGACAAATCCACGACAGTTGGCGCCCACCGTGGGGCCATCGCACGATGGTTTGATGATCTTGGAGGGCAAGCTCAAAGGACTCGAAGGCTATGCTGTGGGCCGGATGACCAAAAGTCGTCGCGGCAAGCTCTACATCGACGATGCAGGATGGGGTCCTGAAGCCGGCTTGATCGAGTACGGGTACCAGGTCCCCTTCGGTGGCATACACATTTTTATCGGCAAGATTGGTGAGCCTGGGCCTGAGCCGGACATCCGCACCGACCTCGAGGAGACGGCTCAGCGTGCGAGATCTACCCAGGTTAAACCGGCCGTGAGGCGTGCCTTCGTGGGAGTGATCCACGGAGGAGAGCATGGGAACGAGTCAGAATATGGTAGCGAGACCGTCGTCTATTCCGGCGACGAGTCCTTAACCGGCGAGACAGAATCATTGTATCAGTTGCAAGACGACCAGATTAGGGGCTGTTCCGATGGCGACAGTATTCCGGACCCCCTGAGTAGATCAACCGGGTTGGAATATTCATGGCCGGTACACAGGCGGCGAATCACTCCTCGACCGCAGCAGCAATGCTCTCCGGATCAGCGGCGGCAGCAGCAGGGGCAGGAGGCCTTGTGCACCCGCCGGTTCAAGTTCTGTCTGACCTGTTTGAGGCACTAGCTGTACTATTGGCAGAGGCCAATCCGGCGGATCAGGAGGCCCATGATGCAGAGATTGCAAAAGTGAGAGAGCAGATCGCACAAGCCAAAGCCGACTTGGCAGCAAAGAAGGACAGGATGGCTGCAGAGCGGGCTGCTTTGGACGCCCAGGCCTATAAACTTATGCTCGACCAGAACGCATCACAGGAAGTCTTGAAGCGGAAGCATAGATCACGCCTGCCGTTAGGGTTCGACCCTCGAAATCTCTTTCACACTCCGGGAGCGGGAACCAGTGATCCGCCGGGGCACCTGGAGGTAAACCGGGTCGAGGCACCAGGGCCAGGAGCGACGGTCCAACCCCGCCTGATGGAACCTCCTCGGCAGAACATTGTGATTCCTCCCCCGGTCCAGACACCTCCGGTCATTATTCTAATCCTGTGGACAATCTTGTCGCAGCTGCAGCGCGATTAGAAGCTATCCCGGTCGAAGGAGACTCTCCGCAAGCAATAGAGACGTGCCGGGTTAAGGAACTTCTCTGGACCGCTTTGATTCAACAGGAGGCATATTCATACAACCGCGATCGGATTCATTCAACACCCCGTCCAAGCCGGAGCTATAGTAGGTGCCTGGATGAACCGGCCATATCAAGCAATGCGCGGGGCCGTGAAGTGGCCCGTGGTAATAACCCGGCCGGTGGTGTTAACGATGCTCAGGATGTAGTGGAGCGGGCCCAGGCACGAAGGAAGGCCGAGTTAGCAGCACAAAACGAGGCGGATCAGCTTACACCGGTTCGTCCAACCACCTCTCTTAGGCCAGGGGTTGCATCTAGCTTGGGAGTACCCTGTTTAGTCCCCGCTTTATGCAATGTACGCCTGCCCAAGGACTTCAAGCGCCCGCGCAAGGTACCGAATTACACCGCTGATTTATCTCCTGAAGCGTGGGTAGAGAGTTACGAGATGGCAATGGAGATGCTAGATGTGGATGAAACCGCGTGTGCAAAGTACTTCACCATGATGCTTGAAGGCACAGCCCATACTTGGTTGAAGGGCCTGCCACCTAATTCTATCAGTTCATGGGCCCAGTTGCGGACCCGGTTTATCCAGAATTTCAAAGATACGTGTAAGCAGCCTAAATCCATAGTAGACTTGGCGGCTTGTGTTCAGGAGGATGGAGAGTCAACAACCCATTGGGTACGCTGCGTTTCTGAAGTCTTGCACTCGTCTGACAGGATCAATGCTGACTCTGCGATCCTAACCCTGGAGGGCAATTGCCGGTTTAAGCCTCTAAAGCAAAAGTTAGGGCGTATGAAGCGGTTTTGTAATGACATGGGAACTATCATGGCCGCTTTAGTGAAGTATGCTGATTCTGATAGTACCAAGGATCCTGATACCGACGATGATGAAGCAGGGAAGGGAAAGAAGAATGGCAACTCTAAGGGGCATTAATACAAACCGGCGGGCCATGGAAACGGAGGCAACCGTAAGGCGGATGGCAGCCTGGACTTTGTGGCTAACACTAATGCACAGGACAAGGGTCAACGGCACAGAGGTAAAGCGGCGAATCGTAATGGGCTCCAAATCCTAACCCGGATCGTTTAAACTATTTGCTGAATCAGCCTTGCCCAAAACACGGGACGAAGGAGGCGCCGGCTAACCACCTTTGGAAGAATTGTTTCATTATGCAGGAATTTAAAAACTCTAATGCCTTCCGGTATGACCGTGGATCAGGTGGTGGCTCAGGATCCGGTTTCCATGGGCCGGGTCACGATGGAGCTTCCGGTTCAAGTTTCAATCGGGGCGGTAATAATGACCAGGATAATCAGAACAGTCAAGGGGGTTACAACCAAGAGCAACAGCAGCAGCGGTCGGGTTATTAGAGCCAGCCAAAACAGTTGAACAATGGGCAGTATCACGTTTTCACAACTAGCTCGGATAAGCGCGATCGGAAACTTCATAAGCGAGCAGTAAACTCTGTTAAACCGGCCGTACCGCATTATTTACGCTGGTCAGAGCAGCCTATCGTGTGGAGCAGGGAGGATCACCCCCCCCCCCCCGGGTTGACAATCCGGGCTAGTTGGCATTGGTGGTAGACCCTCAGGTGGGAGGTTATAAATTCACCAAGGTACTCATGGATGGAGGGAGCAGTATTAACATCCTGTACTATGAGACATTCCACCGCATGGGGCTAACCGACAAGGATCTCAGACCGTCTAATACGGTGTTCCATGGTGTGGTGCCTGGCAAGTCAGCATATCTTGTTGGTAAGATAGCCCTGGAGGTGGCTTTTGGGGACAAGCATGATTCCCGATCCGAGACACTAACCTTTGAGGTGGTGAAGATCCGGAGCCCGTATCACGCCTTGTTTGGGCGGCCGGCTTATGCCAAATTCATGGCACGGCCTTGTTATATCTATTTGCAGCTCAAGATGCCGGGTCACAAAGGGACAATAACGGTTCATGGGAGCCGCAAGGTTGATTTGGAATGTGAGGAAGGTGATGCGGCCTATGCGGAGTTGGTTTGTGCCACGGAGGAGTTAAAATATTATAAGGACAATGTTGATCCGGCGGACATGACCCCTTTGAAGAAGCCAACGACAAAGCATGATTCAGATCTGAAGTTCAAATCAGCGGCTGAGACTAAGCTTATTAATTTCGTGCCTGGCGATTCGTCCAAGCAGTTCACTGTCAGTGCCAACTTGGACCCTAAATAGGAAAGCACGCTCATCGAGTTCATCCATGAGAATCGGGACATTTTTGCATGGAAGCCTTCTGACATGCCAGGTGTACCGAGGGAACTCGCTGAGCACACTCTTAATGTGGATCCTAAGTATAAACCGGTAAAGCAATTTCTCCGCCGGTTTAACGAAGAGAGGCGCAAAGCTATTGGGGAGGAGGTAGCCAGGCTCTTAGCAGCTGGTTTTATCATTGAAGTGTTCCATCCAGAGTGGCTTGCTAATCCGGTGCTGGTTCTTAAGAAAAATGGCACTTGGCGTATGTGTGTGGATTATACGGATCTCAACAAGGCTTGTCTAGCGGATCCTTTTCCCCTCCCCCGCATTGACCAGATTATTGATGCCACGGCGGGTTGTGAGCGTTTGAGTTTTTTGGATGCGTATTCTGGGTATCATCAGATCAAAATGGCGGTTAAGGACCAGGAGAAGACGGCGTTTATTACTCCCTTTGGAGCCTTCTGCTATGTATCTATGCCTTTTGGGCTCAAGAGCGCCCAAGCCACTTATCAACGGTGTGTACAGAATTGTCTGCATAAACAGATCGGCCGCAATGTGCATGCCTATGTGGATGATATTGTAGTCAAATCAAGGCAGAAGGAGACGCTGGTTGAGAAACCTTTGACAACTTGCGGGTTTACAAGATGATGCTTAACCCTGCCAAATGTGTCTTTGGTGTTCCGGCAGGCAAGTTACTGGGCTTTCTTGTGTCCAACAAAGGAATTGAGGCTAATCCAGAGAAGATTACGGCTATCACCTCCCTGGCTAAACCGAAGTGTATCAACGATGTTCAGCGTTTGGCGGGTCGGATCGCTGCACTGAGCCGGTTTATCAGCCGCCTCGGAGAGAAGGCCATCCCTTTGTACCAGATGTTGAGAAAGACAGATCAATTCGTCTGGAGTCCAGCTGCTGATGAAGCGTTGGAGGACTTGAAGTGGCAATTAGCCAATCCGCCCGTTCTTGTAGCTCCGGTCGACAAGGAGCCGTTATTGTTATATGTAGCGGCCAATGCTCGTGCAGTCAGCGTGGCTATTGTGGTAGAACGCAAGGAGGCAGGCAAGGAATATCCGGTTCAGCGACCGGTTTACTATATCAGCGAGGTGCTTATTGAATCCAAGCAAAGGTATCCGCATTGGCAGAAGCTGGTATATGGAGTTTTCATGGCAAGCCGGAAGCTGAAGCAATATTTCCAAGGGCACCCTATCACAGTGGTCAGTTCAGCTCCCTTGGGCGATATCATACAGAACCGGGAGGCGACCGGCCGGATTGCCAAGTGGGCTATAGAACTTGGGCCGCACGGATTGAAGTACGTACCCCGGACGGCGGTGAAGTCTCAAGCACTTGTTGATTACATCAATGATTGGACCGAGTTGCAAGCACCAGAGGAGAACCGGATCACACATATTGGACTATCCATTTTGATGGATCCAGGCAATTGGAAGGCTCGGGGGCTGGAGTCGTGTTAACTTCCCCACGAGTTGATAAGTTTTGTTATGTTCTTCGCTTAATGTTCCCTTGTACTAATAATGCAGCTGAGTATGAAGCCTTGCTCCATGGTCTCCGGATGGCTAAGGAGATGAATCTAAGTCGGGTTAAGTGCTTCAGTGACTCGGACCTCATAGCTCAACAGGTGTCTGGCACTTGGGATTCTAAAGACCCACTCATGGCTGCATATCGTCGTGAGGTGGATATGGTTGCAGGTCACTTCAAGGGTTATCAGGTGGATCACGTGGATCGTCGAAAAAATGAAGCGGTGGACGCTTTAAGCCGGTTGGGCTCTCAGCGTAAACCGGTCCCGCCTAATGTCTTTCTTGACGTGTTGCACAATCCGTCAGTCAAGCTCCTAGGTGAAGCGGATTTGGCTATTCCTGATCCAGAGGCTCAATTGGTGGCAGCCATGCATGTTATACCGGATTGGATAGTTCCCTATCTTGCGTACATGAACCGGGGAGAGTTGCCAGAGGATGAGACTCTAGCCAGGCAGATAGTCCGGCGATCCAAATCTATGACAATTATCAATGGCGAATTGCATCATTGCAGTGTATCAGGGGCGTTTCAACTCTGCGTCTCTCCTGAGGAAGGTTGTGAAATTTTACGCGAAATCCATGAAGGGGATTGTGGTCACCACGCCGGTTCAAATTCTTTGGTGGCTAAGGCGTTTCGTCACGGGTTTTACTGGTTGACGGCTCATGCTGATGCGGAGGACTTGGTTAAACGGTGTGATGGCTGTCAGAAATTTTCAAGGCGTGCTTATGTGCCGGCTCAAGAATTGAGGATGATTCCAATTACTTGGCCGTTTGCGACTTGGGGGCTGGATATGGTCGGACCTTTTAAAAGGTCCAAGGATAAGAAAACCCACCTTTTGGTGGCAGTTGACAAGTTTACCAAGTGGGTTGAAGCGGAGCCTGTCAGCAAGTGTGATGCAGCTACAGCGGTTTAGTTCATTAAAAAAGTGATTTTCTGGTTTGGCTTTCCACACAGTATCATTAATGACAATGGTACCAATTTATCCAAGGGTGCTATCAAAGAATTCTGTGAACGTGAGCACATCATACTGGACGTATCATCAGTGGCTCACCCCCAGTCCAATGGGCAGGCAGAACGAGCTAATCAAGAGATCTTGCGAGGCATCAAACCCCGGCTTATGGTTCCACTGCAAAGAACACCGGGATGTTGGGTTGAAGAACTACCATCTGTACTGTGGAGTATCAACACTACGCCCAACCGATCCATAGGATACACACCGTTTTTTATGGTCTACGGAGCAGAGGCGGTTCTCCCTAGTGATATCCGGCACGATTCGCCTCGTGTGGTGGCTTATGTTGAAGCGGACAATGAGACAGCACGACAAGTTGCTTTGGACCTATTAGATGAGGAGCGTGACATAGCGGCTGCCCGCTCGGCGATTTATCAACAAGATCTTCGTCGCTATCACAGTCGCCGGGTCAGAACCAGAACTTTTCAAGAAGGAGATTTGGTGCTTCGGCTCATCCAAGATCAGACGGATATGCACAAGTTATCCCCACCTTGGGAGGGACCTTTCGTGGTCAGCAAAAATCTGCACAACGGGTCGTACTATCTGATTGATATTCGAGAGCATAAAGACTCACGCACATCAGAGGAGGAGACCAACAGGCCGTGGAATATAGCTCATCTTCGGCCTTACTACACTTGAGCCATCGGCTCTATCTATGTACATATTATGGCAGTGTATATATTATCATTGAAATAATAAAACCGGAGCCTCAGCTAAAGCGGGGTCTCTGTCCTTTCATATCATGCGTGGTTACATGGAGTGGTTCTGTTTTAAAACGGCCTCCGGTTTACCCCTTGAAATTTGCTTTTCAAAACAGTTTTGTGATATCACTTGGGACCTTGGTCGTGTCCGAACCAACGCGACACCTTTTGATAGGCGAAAGCCACCAGATCACTTGGGGACATGGTCAAGTCTGAACCAGTCACGCCTCTTGATCGGCCTAAGGCCACAAAATCACTTGGGGGCTTGGTCGAACCCGAACCATTGCCACGCCTCTTGATCGGCATAATTGCCACGGTTTCATTTGGGGATCTGGCTGACTCGAACCATTGTCACTCCTATTGGGGGATTGGTCTTGTCCGACCATGGTAACACCATCTGATCAGCTCAGTAAAGCATGTTTTGGCAAACGGTTTTTATCATTGCCTTTGCTGCCATATTTCTTTTATGACTATTCTTCAATTTTTTTGTTGTGTTTCCTTTGAACCAACAACCCTTTTTTACCGGTTCAGCTGACGAAAATCGGTTCATTTGTATTCCGGAGAAGTATGCCCGGTTTAAGCTTTCCTGTTAATGTCATGAAGTAGCAGGGGGGCTCATAATGACCCAGCACGATTTACAAAGGAGTTGTTTTCTCCCCTTTGATGGTAACGGTTTATAAATACTCCGTTTCAAGCCTGGCTAAGCCAACGTCATGCCCAGCGATGGCAGGTATTTTGTATCACATATTTTATTATATGTTTTAAATACATTGATATATATATATATATATCAAGGTTATAAACCGGTTGGCGGTATAACCGCCACCGCAGTTCAAGATTTTTCTGATTGTAGGAAATATAATTAAGGATTTCAAGCAGAAGCATCAGTACTTATGCACGAAGGCATATTTCGAGACAGAAGTGTTGATTATCCTATTACAAGGCAACGCGGTGCCCAAATAAGATCATTATTGTTCCGACGGATCATAATAAAGCAGTTATGTAAACCGGCTTCCGGTTCAAGCTTGCTCATCAAACCGGTCCGATGGTTGTGGGTCGTCCCGCACTGCTTCAGCTTCCTC
Source organism: Triticum aestivum (assembly GCF_018294505.1). NCBI lineage: Eukaryota > Viridiplantae > Streptophyta > Magnoliopsida > Poales > Poaceae > Triticum > Triticum aestivum. Next base: position 11,231,036 of record NC_057807.1, read on the forward strand.
ATCTCTATCCATTGGCTGGAAATCAACAGTGGACCAGTTGATTCCCATTAAAACTTGAAAGACAACCTCTTCATGGATCAGAGAAGACGGTTCAATATCAGTAGCGTAAGTATGCTTACGGATTGGAGGAATCAGATTTTCCGCTTCAGGAGTTGGTGCAGGCATTCGTTTGTTCTAGTCATTGTACTGCGCTTGATAATGCGACAAGTTTGCCTCTTCAGCCAATTGACAAGCCAGAGGGCGTACTGCACGGTTTATCGCCCTCAAATCATCTTCATTGAACTCTGAGCCATCTTCTTCAAGCTGGGATAGCCTTGAGCTGCTTCAACAGGATCGAAATCCGGCACGCAAGCTTTTGCCCGGATCAAGGCATTAATGGCTCCGGTTCGAGCATCAGATTTCTTTAGTTCTTCAATCCGAGCAGGAAGCATTGACAACCTATTAAGAGTGTCTTGGATTAAGGAAGGTGTCGGATTGTTATGCGATGCAGTGGTGATGATCCGTTGCACTCCGGTATACAGCTATTCAATTAAAGTGTAGGCAGCCTTCAATTTCTTTCGAACATCTGACCCTAAGTGACCAATGCGTGTACCTGTAACAATACAAGAAAGATCACAAACCGGATTTATTATAAGCAGGCCAGAGTTGTTCACGGAATCAAAAGGGACTTACAAAGATAGCAGCGGTCATGGAATGTACTTGCCGCTTTACGGCGGTCACCTCATCTACCACCGGTTTAAGAGCAGCTTCAGCGTTTTCAGCTCTTTTTATTAAATCGGCCTTCTCAGTGGCCCAATCAGTCCGCTTCTTCTCGAAGCCCTCCTTCAGCTGTTCTGTGATACTCAAAGCACTGGTTAATTCTTCCCTTGTCTTGTCGGTTTCAGCTTGCTGGGTTTTCGAAATTTCCTGTAGATCAGCAATCCGGTCTTCTTTGATCTGCACTTCAGCCAAGACGATGCTTGGCTTTCAACAAACGGTACAAGAATTTGAAGTACCAACCACATAACAAGTTATATGCTTGATACTTGGGGGCTAATGCACCTTCAATTTTCATATGTTACTAAATCGCAAAGTCCCAAGCTCAATACAGGTATTCAACTTGGCACTTGGGGGCTAATGGCTATTTGCTCAATTATGTTCTGATGTTAGAACCTTTATTGGAATCCCGGTTTAACTATACTAAGTTGAACCGGCCCTTGGGGGCTACATTGATGGAGTTCAAAGTATTGAGGACTATATTCAAGTCCCGGTTTGAAGAAGATTACAAACCGGCCCTTGGGGGCTAGGAGGATTAATACAGTGGCAGTAATTAAAGAAAGAAGAAGCATAAGGAAGTTACCTCAAATTTATCTCTCATCATCTTTACCATGCCAGCTTCACAGTCACGACTAGTGTATAATCGGTTCAAGTAACCAGAATGAAGATCTCGGGCACTCATAGCAGCATATGTTTCCAGATCAACATCCCATTTGCCTTTGTTCATGGCAGAGAAATCTTCTTTGACAGTATGCTTAGCTAAAGCGATAGGATTCCCTGGTTCAGAGTGATCTACGCCGGTAATTACAACATCATCATCCTTGGACTCGCCGGTTTGCGTTGGCGCGGTCGGTTTATCGGCAGGCTTTGAAGGGCTGCAGGATCTATCAATACGGACGGAGCTGGTAGGCTGATTAGCAGGGACTGAGGTATCGATAGGCCTTTTATCAATAATGGCATTATCTTGCAAAGGAGGATCATTGGGAATATCCTCAGGAACGAACGCTTCAAGATCCGGTGTTTTATCCTGTACAGGGGCAGTGTCTTCCTCGGCCGCTTTATTCAGGCGGGCTTTCTTGCTTGGTCTAGGTTTAGCCCTGGAAGAGACACAAAGAGTCAAGGAACAGCATAAGTTATAACATGGTATACCAGAAGCATATATTCAGTCTAGCTTACCCAAGAACCGTTTTCAGTGGTGGCAGCTGAGTGGCCGATGATTCACCAGAGGAAGAATGGGAAGTAACCTGATAATCAGAGTCGGACGGATTAAGAGGTTGACGGATGAAACCCGCTTTAGGAGGTAAATTAATAAAAAGGTCAGAGACCTCGGAGCGGCGTTTTCGAACCGGATTGTTTGGTAAACCGGCGGTGGTAACTACCTGGCCGCTGTGCCGGGTTGTGCGGAGAGCTTCATGTTGCTGAGTCTTCATAAGAAATTTGGGATCCAAGTAAGCAAGAGGATGAGAAAATTTAATTTTCTGGTTTGCTTGGCAAAATTTTGGCAAAGGCAAAGGATCTGAATCGGAAGAGAGAATAGTTACCTCAGCGACATCAGCATTACTGGCTTCAGCGTCGTCCTGACAAGTATCATTATCAATAAGGCGTGTAAAAAGTAAGCCTAGTGAATCGAGTTCTACCTCAGGGTCCAAGTTACCCACATCATCATCAACAGCCGGATCGGATGAAGCAGTGGTTTTCCTCTTCTTAGCAGGCTTCAACCTTGGTCTTTAGCCGGGTTGGCCGTTCTGTTTTCTCCGGTTTGTCTTGTGGAAGCTTCTTGCTCCAAAACGGATTATCACCCTGGTTAAGCAGCAATTGATGTCAGACAGAGGTAGCAATAACAGGTTCAGTAAAAAGTACAATTAAAATCTTACAGCTGGCGGTTTGTTGGTAGCACAGAAAGGGGCCAGGCCGGTTTGAGCGCAGAGGTGCTCCGGTTCGTTCAGCATTTTCTTCAGAGCCTCTGTGACTTCATCATCGGAGAGCTGAATGTTGGTGTGTCGGAGTGGGTCATCAAGGCTACCAGTATACTTGCACATTAAACCGGAGCGCCGGCTGAGAGGCAGTATGCTCCATGATATCCAACAGCATGCGAGATCTACTCCTGTTAAACCGTTGGCCATGAAGGCTCGGAGTTTGGATAATTGCGGAGCGTATTTACTCCTCTCCTTGGCACTTAACCTTTGTGGGAAGGGGTGTGTATTGCTGAGCCGCTCCAGACGAAAGCCAGGCACGGGGTTTTCATCATGAGGGGAAGTATCTTTGAAGTAAAACCATGTTGCATTCCACTCCTTGGGGTGACTGTGCAGTTTTTCATGAGGATAAGTGATTTCTTTCTTTTTCTAAATTGCCATACCGCCCAATTCGGTATTGGGACCATCAGTGAATTCTGTGCGGCGGTTTAAGTGGAAGCAGTCTCTGAACAATTCAACTGTGGGTTTCTCTTGAAGGTATACCTCACAAAGCACTTGGAAGTGACATAAGTTGGTAACAGAATTGGGGCCAATATTTTGCGGGCGGAGTTGAAAATTGGCTAACACATCCCGGTAAAATTTAGAGCCGGGCGGTTTGAAGCCCCGGGCTAAGTGATCCGCAAAGATCACAACCTCTCCCTCTTGAGGTGTAGGAGGACATTCATTGCCAGGAACCCTCCAGTGGATAGTCTCTTTACTGTCTAAAGCGCCGATCGAAACTAAATCGTCCAGCTGAGTTTCTGTGACGCGAGAAGGAACCCAGTTGCACTCATATACTTGTTTGGCCATGATGAGATCTACAAGAAATAAGTGATTCCGGTTCAAGAATGCGCTGGTATGAACAAGGTTAAACCGGAGGCAGTACCTTTAAACCGGATTTTTATGCAGTGGCATCATATGGCTACAGAAGTCTGGCGGTTCAACAAGGGGACTAATGGTATCTACCGGTTTATTAACTATTTCTATATTAAGTTAAACCGCCTGATCTAAACATTGAAAGCAATTGAGGTTGCGGATGGCTAAGTATGCAGAAACAGGTTTCACAAGGTCTAATTGCAGCAATGGATCTGAAACAAGTTCAGAAAAACAGAAAATATTCAGAAGATTAAAACAGAACGGAAGTGAATCAATGGGCAGGTATGTAGATGAGATCTACGGACTTGAGCATGAAACTACAGGCGGATACTAAGAAGCTAATGCTGGTCAGAGCAAGTTTTCACAGATATGTTCAGGAATCTAGGTGCGAGTATGAGCAAGTGATGAACACGGCAAGAACATGAAACCCTAGAGTAGATCTATGTTAAGAAGAACAGGAGACTTACCTGAGTTGAAGAAGACGCGGAAGGTTACCGCAGTGCTCTGGTGCGTTCAGGTTGATGCAGCGGCCCAAGACGGTGCAGAGGTCAACGGCGGCGGCGGATCTCCGAGGCTGGCAACGCGAGGAAGACGAAGGGAAAGAGACGAAGGGGAGAAAAGGAAATGACCCTTCGGTCCTATTTATAAGGCAGAGGATGTATGTCAGGCGCGCGAATCCAGGAGCCGCAAGATTCGGAAGTGGAGCTTCTGCCTTGAGTATCACAGATCTATTTATAAAAGAAGGTGTCATAAATGTTAACTTCATGATGACGTCATGCCGGTTTATAGTAACCAGAGATGATAAACGACATGGCGGTTTTCCAATTACCAGAAGATGTTGAAGACAAAGATTTTTGTGAAGGATTGACATGAACCAGTTCAAATCAATCTGGGGCCTAATGTTGGGGATATTACCACTGGGCGTGAACCGGCCTACCTGGGCCGGGTTAACTTCATTAGTAGTGTAAAGGTGATTAAGCAGATGAAGGCCCAAGGCCTGTAGTCGGTTTAGAACTTGTAGCCATAAACCGGTTTGGTATGTAAACTTGTATTGTAAGTTAGGAATAGAGAGAGACCAACCGGGATACGAGTATGAACCGGTGTAGGACTCGGTGGACCGACGGCCGTCACCCGTGTATATAAGGGGACGACCCGGCGGCGGTTCAAGGACAGACAACAACAACTCGAGCCTAGCCGAAGCTTGTTTTCTCCCTAGCCATCGAAACCACATCAATTCCATCACAACTAGACGTAGGCTTTTACCTTCATTGAAGGGGCCGAACTAGTATAAACCCTTGTGTCTTTGTGTCCGCTTTAACCCCTTCAAGTTAACCCGTAGCGATGGCTCCACGACTAAGTCCTTTCATGAGGACATCTGCCGTGACAAATCCACGACAAGTTTTGAAAACCGTTTTTTCTTCATACAAAAAACGTGAATCGTATTTTCGATCGTATTTCTAAACTCTTTATGGAATGAGGTAAATAATATATCGTTGGAAAGCTACTGCAAAACCGCTCATTCGACATGTTGAAAGTTTTCTCTAGTTCCCTATGAATAAAGAGTAATTTTGAAAATCGTAAAATTTCGCAAACCAAACAGCCGAGTTCGTATTTTCAATGTAATTTCTAAATGGCTAATCCATTTGAGGCAAATGATATGGCATTGGAAAGCTTGTGAAAATGTGCTACTTTTTCATGTTAAAAGTTTTTCCTAATTTAGAGCGGTTTAAAAGTAATGTAGAAAACGGTACAAGTTCCATCGAGTTTGTATTTTCGAGCTAATTTTTTAACCGTACGTCTGAATGCAACAAATTAGATGGCGTTGGAAAGCTTGAGCAAATGCGAAACGCTTTTGTATATATAGTTTATGTAATTCCTTACAGTTTTAAGTTAAATTAGAAAATGGCTAAAAGGCATAATTTCTACATACTTTATCGGAATGGGGCAAATAAGATACCGCTGAAAAGCTACGAAAAATGCAAAACTATTTCATGTTGATGGTTTTCTCTGATTCCTAGCGGGTTTCTAGTAATTACTAAAATGGCGAGATCATTCATTCTGCCTTTATCACGAAATTGATTCGCCAAAAATGCACCGCGTGAAGAATCTGAACTTCTCGGCACTTGTACTTGAACTTCACACTGTTTTCGTGCTTTTTTTGCTCGTATATCTCTATCCACTGCTCCTAGCTCTCCATCCACTCATAGGAATTGAGCAAGTGATATACCGATGGAAAGCTGCTGTAAACACGCAACTTTCCCGTGTTGATCATTTTTTCATACTCGCAACGATTTAAAACTTTTTCATCTTAAATTCATTCAACGTAGTAGTTGAACTTCATGTTGATCTCACGTTGAACTTCTGTGACGTATTTTTGTTTGTACACGCGCCTGAACTTCCCTCTGTACGAACCCGACCTTTGGGCTATCTTTGCAACCGTGGCTTCCCCCGCGAATTATTCTGGTTAGTATTGTTCTATATGATGTTAGTGTAACCTAGAAACATTTTTAGCAACTAAATACCGGTTTTAAATAGAAATCTCGCTCACTGGCGGATTTTGCTCTCGGGCCGTGATGAAATTGCGTTTTTTGCAATTTTACTGCCTGAGTTGTTCGACCTAAACTTCCCCTAGTGCTAGGTTGAACTTCCGTCAACATTGCCCAAATGGGGCTTGCGATATACCGTTGGAAAGCTATGGACACCAGTATCATGACCCAACTTAAAATTTTGGCAAAATGTAAGTGGTTTAAGAGCAGTTTTGAGAACCGTTTTTTCTTCATACAAAAACGTGAATCGTATTTTCGATCGCATTTCTAAACCGTTTATCAGAATGAGGCAAATAATATGTCGTTGGAAAGCTGCTGTAAAACCTCTCCTTCTACATGCTAAAAGATTTTTCTAATTCCCTATGGTTAAAGAGTAATGTGGAAAATCGTAAAATTTCGCAAACCGAACAACCGAGTTCGTATTTTCGATGCCCTTTCTGAACGCCTAATCCAATTGAGACAAATGATATGGAGTTGGAAAGCTTATGAAAATGCGCTTTTTTCTTATGTTGAAAGTTTTTTCTAATTTTGAATGGTTTAAGAGTAATTTAGAAAACGGTAAAAGTTCTACCAAGTTTGTATTTCTGATCTATTTTTTTAATCATACGTCCGAATGTAGAAAATGATATGGCGTTGGAAAGCCTGAACAAATGCGAAACTTTTTTGTATATATTGTTTCTCCAAATTCATTACGGTTTTATGTTGATTTTAAAAATGGCTAAAAACGTATTTTCGCCGTAATTTCTACAAACTTCATCGGAACGGGGCAAATAATACACTGTTGAAAAGCTACGAAAAATGCGATTTTTTAATGTTGATGGTTATCTCTGAATCTCAGCCATTTTCAAGTAATTTCAGAAACGGGGAGATCACTCGTTGTGTCTTTATCGCAAAACAGATTCGTCGAAAATGCATCGTGTGAAGTACTTGAACTTCTGTGGCAGTTCTGCTTGAACTTCACTCTGTTTTTCACGTGCTTTTATTTTGCTCATAGCTCTTCATTCACTCACCGGAATTAAGCAAGTGATATACCGATGGAAAGCTGCTATAAACACGCAACTTTTCCGTGTTGATCATTTTTTCATACTCACGACGGTTTTAAAAGTTTATCTGGTGAAATTCATTTAGTGTAGTAGTTGAACTTCATGCTATTTGCACGTTGGACTTTTGTGACATATTTTTGTTTTTAATTTTCCCATCCATTTTCGTTAGTGTTACACAAATGATATTCTTTTTGTACAAACCTCTCTCACAATATTTTTTTAACTTTCTCCGACCGAGGACTTGAACTTACACAAATGATATTCCTGTCGTTTTGAAGTAAATTAGAAAACGACGAGATCATGATTTCTGCCTTCATCGTGAATGAAAATGCATTGGTGAAGTAGTTGAACTTCTCGGGCATGTCTGTTTGACTTTCCCGTGTTGATCGTTTTTTCATACTCGCGACGATTTTAAAAGTTTTTCATCTCAAATTCATTCACTATAGTAGTCGAACTTCCTGCTGTTTTCACGTTGAACTTCTGTGACGTATTTTTCATTTGTAATTTTCTCATCCATTCGTCAGTCCTTCTTCCTGTTTTCACCTTGAACTTCTGTCACATATTTTTCTTCAACCTCTCTCACAACAATTTTTGAACTTTATCGGGTCGAGCACTTGAACTTCTAAAAACAAAATCTTTAGCCTTTGCTTTTTCATTAATTTTTTTATACAAAATGCACATCGTGTAGTACGTGAACTTCTGGCAGTCATCAATCCGAACTTCTCTCGGGTACGTGAAAATATCTGAGTTTTTTATGAATATTAATTTGAATTTCTTAATCCTTTTCTATGAATTCTGAAGCGCTCTATTTTTAAAAGTTGAACTTCTTGTTATTTTATTTTTGAACTTCTTGTTTCCATTCTTTAATAATGAGGGAAATCTGAGTTTTCTATAATCATCGAACTTCTCCATATTTTTAATATGGACTTCCTCGATTTTTTCTTAATCTTTTTTATGAAATTTTGAAGTGCCATATTTTTAAAAGTTGAACTTCTTGTTATTTATTTTTTGAACTTGTTGTTTCCATTCTTTAATAACGAGGAAAATTGAGTTTTCTATAATCATCGAACTTCTCCATCTTTTTAATTTGGACTTCCTGGTTTTATTTCGAACATATAAATCTTAGGTTTTAATAAACTTCAAACTTCCATGTTATTTTAATTCGAACCTTACATTGGTTTATTTTCTATTAGCGGTTAGATTCCAAGTTTTCAATAAACATTGAACCGCTCCATTACTTTAATTTGAACTTCTAGGTTTCTTTTAGAAACGGGGAAATGCATTTACTAATTAAATTTTTTAATTTTTTTTGTTATTTTAATTTGAGCTTCCGTTGTGGAAACTTGTTGAACAAGAGGAATTTTTGAATTTTCCCGGAGTATGCACTTGAACTTTTAGCAACAAAATTTTTGGACTTCGCCATTTTACTCCTATTTTCTCATACGAAACACACACCATGCAGTACGTGAACTTCCATCTGTTGTCAATTTGAACTTCTCTCGATTTCACTTTAGTAACGAAAAAAATCTGAGTTTTTTATAGACATCGAACCGCTCTAACTTTTCTTATTTGAACATCTTCGTGTGCTTTTATAAATTTGAAAATTGGAGTTTTGTTAAAACATCGAACTTCTTCTTTGCAATAGATCTTATCGGTCTTATTCCTTAGTAATAAAAAAACTGAGTTTTCAAATAAATATCAAACTACTCTGCTTTTAAAATTGAACTTCTTGGTTTTATTCCTCACCAACTTTTTCATGTAGGCACTTGTTACAAATTCGTTGCCATTTAAGAGAAGTTTTAAAAATGGTGAAAACAACATTGGTTTCCCCTTTTTTACATGTAATTTAAGGTCGGACTTCTCACAATTAAATTTTTAAACTGGGCAGGGAGGAGCACGTGATCTTCTCGCTACAAACCTTTTAGCCTTTTAGTTTTGTATTCTTTTTATTCTCAACTGAATCACATTATGTATAATAGTTGAACTGCTCGCTGTTTTCTCATTGAACTTTGGTCACGTATTTTTGTTCGTAATTCCTCACCCATTCGTCAGAGTTGCACAATGTTTTGTGCGTGTGTTTTTGCACAAGTAAATAGACGGCGAACCTCCTTTACAAGAATATTTGAACTTCCTCGGCCGACCACATGAACTTCTAGCTAACGTCTTTTTAGAACTTGTCTTTTTTATTCTTTTTTCCTATGTGAAAGACACTCCATGTAGTTGTTGAACCGCTAGTTGCTTTCACTTTGAACCTCTCTCTTGTTTTGTTTCAAATTTTTAGTGGCTCCTTACCAGATTGGGCGCCCTAAGGTGCAAGATGGCAGCAAGGTGTAGCCGAGATGGGAGCCACAGTCTGTGGCGCATGGGCCGACGGCCGGGGTATGATAATACCGCTTGGAAAAGCTTATTTATAGAAAACTGAGTTATTTGAATTTTGAACTACTCTATTATTTTAAATTGAACTTCTTGGTTTATTCTTTAGTAATGAGAGAGATGCAAGTTTTGTAAAAAAAACATCAAACCACTCTACTATTATAAATTGAACTTCTTGGATTTATGGTTTAGTAATGAGGGAAATATGAGTTTTTTATATACATTGAAGTACTCTGTTATTTTAGTTTGAACTTCTTGGTTTTATTTCTTTAATAACGAGAAAAATTCAAGGTTTTAATATACATCAAACTATTCTATTATTTAAAATTGAACTTCCAAGTTTTTATTTTGCTAAGAGTATTTTAATAAACATCCAACTGTTGTGCTATTTAAACCTGAACGTTTTATTTTATTTTTTAGAAACAAAGAAATTCTGTTTTCTTTTTTTAATAAACTTCAAACTTCTCTATTTTTAAAATTTGAACTTCATGTATTTTTGTATGTGTTCGCCTCTTTATTTTTTGGATAACCAATGTGCTTGTTTTGATGTAAGCGAACATTTTGAACTATTCGTGATAGAGAAGAAATGCTCGCTTTTTTCTGTTAGTTTTGTACATCTATTCTCTTTTTTTGTGTAATGCAGAAATAGTAAAAATTAAAGTGTGATTGCTGATCAAGGACTGTAAATAGGATCAGTGGATGAAATAAGATCAGATTTTGTTGAGAAACTGTGGAACGTCTAAAGACTGAATACTTGGAAATAAAAATCAAAATGCCCATAGAGGGGAGTTCAACTTGAACTTCTCATCCACCCAGACTATTCCTTACTTTTTTCATACAATTACACATGGATGCATCCCAGGCCTACATTTGTTTGTGCACTTCATCTTTTTTACGGAGAAGAGATGTAGTTCTTTTTAAATCAAATGTCTTCCTGAAGAAAAAAGAATAGCATGTTCAGACTTACAAGTGTCTTCCTGAAGAAATGTGTAAATGTCTTACTCTGAATGTACCTAGCAACACTTAGACTTTAGTTTTGACCATGCATTAGACATCGGCCACTACGATGTCCCTGCCATTTTTTACTCGAACGACCATGAGATATTTACTCAACCTGCCGTGTACCCTCCACAACCATGTGATGTTGAACAACAGTAGCATCAGCGACATCAGATGGATGAAGGAACCAGTAGACATGTAGTAGCACATGTCAAAAATTGAAGCAATTGCAGCAGCACCACATGGCTATCAAGCAACAGTACCAAAGTGGTCTGAAGCGGCAGCGGACAATGGGTCGGCCAGAACGCAAGTGCTGGCTAGCAGCCGCACTAGAGCAAGAAGGTCACAGGCTGCACGGGAGGAAGTCCATCATGCACAGGAGGAAGAAGGCACACACAGGAATGGCAGGGGCGGATGGCGTGCGAGAAGCCGGCGGCTGCACGCAGAGCATCTAGAGGAGATGGCTCGGTCGCCGGCGTTTCCACTGCTAGCTGAGGAGCAAAATGGAGATGGAAGGCGTTAGGTGATTTAGTTGAATGGCGCTGGTTGGTGTAGTTGAACGGCGGGAGGAAGGAGGAGGAAGATGCAGTGGGTCGAGCTGGCACAGGTGGCTGTACGCGGGAGGAAGATGTTCGAGGGAGGATGGGGATGGGGTTGTGGAGGACAAGGAGGGTGCGCCGGAGCAGATGGCAGTCCGCGTCGGAGGGGAGTGAAGGCTGCTGGTTAGAGAAGAAGTTCTACGCAGAAGAGGAAGACGTCCATGGTGCGCCAACGAGGAAGGACCATGGGCCCCTAGGCGGCGCGCTTGGGGGTTGGCGGTGGACGCCGGCGCTCGTGTGCAGGGAGGGGGTGCTGACGGTGGTCGGATCGAGGGTGGGTGCAGCGCGGGGCAACGCTGCGGCCGGACCCAGGTGTAGGGCAGCCCGGGGGCGGCTGTGAGGGGCCGGATCCAGGCGGGGGCAGCTCCAGCGCGCATGGATGGCCGCCGGCGGCCGCCATGGTGGTGGACAAAGCGGGAGGTGGCCGGCCACGACAGGGGATCCGGCCGCCACGGTCCCCAGCGGATCCCTGGCGGGGGAGCTGGCCATCGTGGGTGGCGGCGGATCCGGGGAGGAGGCAACGTCGGCTTGGGGCGGGGCGAGGGCAGCGGCGCCAGTTGCGGGCGGGGTGATGGCGGAGGTGCCGATTGGGGGCGGGGTACGGGAAGGTGGGAATCGTGGGGGTGTTTTTTTTCAGGATCCTGCGGGTGTTTCTTGGTTGTACTGTTCGAGAGTTCAGGAACACCGCACGATCTCCTTATAGGCCCGATTGTGATCAGAATAACTATTCTGATCCCAGGATCAAAATATATATAGGGGTATAGATATAGATATGTGATGTGAAAGCCACCCATCATCTCCAATTAGAATAGTGTGTCCATGCACGGATGCGACGTGGCCAAATGATGTCTCCCATCGGTATCTCAAATTCAAAACAGTCTAACCTTGTTCAATGTGTATACATTACAACATGCTCGTTTTCAATCCACACCGCGCAGATCTCCGTTATATTCATGCATGCATGGGTTTCAAACATCAGGATCTCTTATTCAAATATTTGAATTCAACGTTACATTGATTATGACCTCACCTAGTCTTTTACACCCACACAGTCGTCTTCTCTTTATAATTGTACCACTAACTTTCTCTCGTGCATGCATGCACACACACTACCAGTCGGCCTTATCCATCGCACACATGCAATCTTTTTCTTCAGGTCGGTCTCCCATGAAGGCACACACCCACACACATCCCCCTCTCCATCATATCGGGCATTCTTTATCTCTCACGCGTGTATGCGCAATGATCAATGTTCCTCTATGTATGTGTGTATATAGCTAGGTCTTTCATAGTTTTCCACACAAACCGATCAATCGATATATCCAGTGAGGTCTCACCCTCTTTCCCACGTCCACATCGATCAATCTATACCTCTCTATATAGGATTAACATATATAGCTAATACACCCACATTAATTATATATCCAACGTCCCCCTCTCATCATCCATGCCTTCGGCTTCGTCTCTCAGACGCGCGCACAATGGCGAAGACAGGGGGCAGCAAGGGCCCTGCCCCCCTAACATCAGTATATATCGAGGCTAATATGAATGTGATCATTATACAATTGCTGCTAAAAATGGTTTAAGTTCATGAATTGACCCTCCTCGTAAAGGATTAGCAATGCTTGCCCCCTAGCGCATTTATTTTTCATGGCTCCGCCACTGCGCGCAACAGCGCACGTTCTTGCCCCCTCTCTCTAAATATCAATCTCGCACTTGTGCACTCCTTCATAGTCTCCCTCCACTCGGCCCCTCGCACCATCTTCTAGCCCCCCACCGGATTTTGCCACATGTACAATCTATCAGAATCCATGGTTGAACTTAAGCATAATGCACAAACCTCAAAATAATAGTGGTTCTCTTTTGTTCTAGAATCTTCCGTATCATAACTGCCCAAACTTTTTTCTAGTTGAATTGCCATTATTTGTTTTTACTTCATGCTTTACAATGCACAATTCCATGAATCATAAAATAGATTAAGGGCTTCTTTGATTCAAAGGATTCTCAAAGGAATCTTGGAGGATTCTAATCCTTAGGAATTTTTCCTATCTTGATTTTTTGATTCGTAGGATTGTAAACCATAGGAATTTTACATATGATTCATTTGCACTAGATTTCATAGGAAACATCCCATCCACTCAAACCTCTTTGAAAGAATTCTGTGTTTTTCTATGCACAATCAAACACTCGTACAATCCTATAGGATTCAAGACGACATTCCACTATAATCCCATGTTTTTCCTATTCCTGCCTTTTCGAAATCCTACGAATCCAAGAGGCCCAAGCTTTTTGTAAAAACTAATTGATTTTGAATGCGATGAACTATAAGAATTAAAGGAAGGTCTACATAAGGCATATATGACTCAGAGCTTACATGCTATAGTGTGGTATTTATTCATAATTTGGTTGCAAAATCTGATGCGTGCAATGCACGTGTACCTTACTAGTACTTCGGGTATGTGCAAAACACGTAAATTAGGATTACAATGGCACGCTACATTCATGAAGCCACGTGTCACATGTGGAGGCGCTGTCGCGACCTCCTTGTGTGGATTGATCACAGTGACGTGCTGCTGCTTCCAGAAGAATGTACTCATCCTCCCTGAGCCATACTGTCGGTACATGCACGAAGCGAAGATGTGCACGCACGCCACACATGCACTCATTCCCTCGCATGAACACGCGGGTACATGGGCGGACGCAATTTTGTACCAAGATCCACCCTATGTGATAATTTGACGTGTGTAAAGTCGTTCACTTCATTGATGGTCAATTAATACAGCGCATGCAAATTGAGTGGAGGTGAGGGCGGAAGAAAGACATTACTACTCTTAATCATGGTTGTTAGTAGTACTTCCATTGGTCTCCTTCGTATTTTGTGCCAATTTTTGACAGTAACATAATATTTAAGGATTTGAGAAGTGTAGTCTACTTGAAATTTATGTCCCACTAAACTCATCGGGCGCCGTTTCGGGCCTCAAAACCAAAACCATCAATTAATCTTTACCTTGTTCCCATCCCATTCAAAAGCCTTCTCACACCTACTAGTACGTACCAAACCTAAATGTGTTCCCACTATGCAGGTATTAGTACTAGCTAGTGCTAGTACTTAGGTTGTAAAAAGGGGAACTACCTAACCAAAAATTACTCTACCTTTCCTCCTCATAAGTGCTTCTTCTTCTTCCGTCCTTGCCATGGCCGGTGAGCAGAGCTCTAGGTCGAGAACTACTTGTAACAAGGGAGCGGCAACCAAGGCTGTGGAAAAAAAGAGAGCTCGCCGCCACGCAGAGACCTCGAAAGATCTCTCACGGGCAGGCGATGGCTCCCAGGAGCGCCCTAGCCGCGGAGGCGAACATGCCGAGCCGGTGGCGCTGGAGTCAGTATGCCTCGATGGCATGCCTGATCATCTCAATAAGCACCTCAATAAGCAGAAGGAGTCCATCCAAGTCTTGGTGGAGCTGCTAAAGGAGAGCCTCGACGACATGCCCGCTGAGCTCAATAAGCAGGGGGAGTTGACCGCCGGCTTGGTGATGCTGCTGAAGAAGAACATTGCCTCGGAGAAGAAGGCGACCGGCTAAATCCTGCAACTTCAGGAGGACAAGGCGAAGCTCTGCCACGAGCTCAACTTGTTGAAGGAGAAGAACGCCGGCTGGAAGAAGCTGCATGAGAATAGTGCTTCCTCGATGAAGATGTTGCACCCTCATCATGGAACAGAAGGAGTTGGTGAAGCTCCGCATAGAGCACCCGGCTACTTTCAAGGTACGTAATGCGGCCGTGGAACAGATGATGAAGGCTCGCGTCGAGAAATCCCGCGCCATGGACATAATGAAGAAGATGGCGGAGGAGATGCACAAGGAGATGGAGGTCGTGGAGGCTATGAAGAAGCAGTTACGACTCCACGGCGAATTAGATCATTTGGGGTTATAATCTTCCTTCTTCTTTTGCTCCTGTGTTTCATCTTTTTCTTCGGGTGTTTCGACACACGTGTCACGTTCTCTACGAGGCATGAATAGAACAATGTTTTTTTGAGGGAATGAATAGAACAATGCTAACAATGAGATGACTAGCAAATTAGATCATTTTTTATTGCCATATGGCACTGGGCTGTCGTGTTTCATGCTCCTCCGTCGTAGTACTACTCCAGTGGAAAACTTGAGTATACCGCATGGTTCTTTGCTCCTCCTTAGGTCGTCGACGCATTTATACGAGCAGTCAAATCACAAGGCCCCTCCTTCTAGCAGTAATGAGTCGTCAAATCACAAAGGCCCTCGCCTCTGGTGATACCGACCAAGCTAGAATGCCCCGCCCTCAGGCCTTTTAAAAAATGTACTATACTTTTCTATAGTAGTACTACCTCCGTCCGGGTTTATTAGTCCCTTTAGTATTTTGTGCAAAACTTTGACCTGAAATTAAACTAAAAATATGTTAATGCATGTAACCAAAAATAATATCTCTCCAAACTATGTTCAAATACGAATCCAGTGATATAATTTTTGCTAGCATGCATTATTATTGACTTAGTTAAATATATGGTCAAAGTTTGGCTTAAAATACTATGGGGACCAATAAACCAGGACGGAGGTAGTATATTGATGGATTGAGCCATGGAGCAAAACTTGAAAGGAAAAAAAAGGTGGTACATATAGAGAGCGCTCGTCGCCAAATTATGCATATAGTACTATTAAAAAGGCTAGTCACAATAATGGTGTCCAGCACAACCCAGCCCTCAAATAAAACTAAGCATCCTGGAATTCTTTGACAAAACTAAGCACCCTGAAATTCTTTGACAACGTAAGTGCTGGCTATATGATGTTGGCCATATATATTGTACGTATAAAATGTGAAGAAACGAGTGGTAGTACTATACCAACTAAAAGATGAAATGTAAGAAATACTGGTATGTACGTACTTAAGAGTTAAAGTAACGAGAAGAAACATAACATAGTTCTGCTGGGGGCTCAGCACAACACACCCCTCAAATTAAACTAAGCACGCATGAAATTAAACTATGCAACTAATCCGGTAGACACTGCATTAGAACCACCATGAGCAACGACACTGCGAACTTACTCGGAGTCCTCGTCCACGTCCTCGACTTCGTCCTTGTCCCTCTTCCTCTTGGCCGATACTTCTTTGCTTGAACCACACACTTGGCTCTTGCTCTTCATCCAACCGTTGTAGATATTGAAACAAAGGTAGCCATCCATTGCAGTGTAGTGGATGTGGTCTATATCTAGTATATTCCGCTGCCATGCATAACGATGAAACGTGTATTTAGGTTTCTCCAGTTTACCGTACGAAGGATGAACCATGGCTCCTGCCAGGGTCAGCATTGAAGGCTGGCCAGAGGGCAGCAGCCGATTCTTTTGGAAGTCGAAGGGGTTGCCTACAATGAGGCCTATCCGACCCAGGACTTCTTTTTCGTTCGTAAAGTTTACAGTAATGAATTTGACTAGGTTGCTCTCGAGGAAGTTCTTAAAATACAGACATTCAACTTCGGCATGGCATATGTGGTAGACCAAGCAGAAGTCATGCACGCAAACCTGGATCACGGCGGGCTTCTTCCTCTCTTCATCCTTTAGATCCTTCTCTCGTCTCAGGATTGTGGTGTACTCGACATCTAGCCCAGCGACCCACTTATCATGGGAGTTTTCGAACATGCGTTTGAAGAGAGAAAGGCATCCTTTCACCGTCGCGGAAGAACGGGTGTAGATGACGTCGAACTCATCGTCGGTGATGGTTCTAACCTTGTACTCACCGCCAATCATGGAGATTTGGGACGCCATGGATTTGGGAGGAGGGCTAGGATTAGTGGAACTGCCGTAATGTGAAAGGACGGGACGACTAGGAGTGAACTGCCGTAATATTAAAGGACGTGCTGGGACGAGTAGGAGCGAACTGCCAGCATGCAAATGGCAGGGTAGTGGCTTTCCATTCTCCCATGATACGGGCTTCCGAGAGCCCTTGGATCTGAGATTGAACGGTTGCATGGCGTGATTGTAGATCTATGGGTGAATATCCTATCCTGAGGGTTATTCCGCAAATTTTCAGCAACTTAGCATGCGCCCGTTTGATATCAGATCCAAGGGCTGCCAGCAGCCCGTATCATGGTCGCGCCTACCACGACTGTTGCGTCGCTCGCCCGGTCGCGCCCTTGGAGATTTAACATGGTTCGTTAGGCTATCTGATGTTGGCATGTCATACATAGTCATCACTTAGTCACTCATACTACAACAAGGTTAGCTATAAGGTTGGCTATAAGTGTATTTTTTTTACTTCTCTCTATCTCTTTCTTCGTAGTAGTATTTACTGCATTTGCCAAGGATGGACCTCTTCCAATGATATGGTTCTTAAATGAGGTGTTAAGGGGATTAAATGGCTTAGCAATCAAGTCACCAATGCATAGGTGCTTATTAGTAGTTTTTTGTTGCTAAGTTTGCTTCATTTAATTAGCTATAGACTCAAAATTGTCTTTTCACCTAGGTACACGCACTTAGCACCGTTTCTTCCTTGGGTCACCAAACTTGCCACATCATACTTTATGCCTATGTGGCAAGCTTAGCACCTATAGGAGCAAGTAAGTACAATATTGCACTTTACATGGCATTTTTGCATATGTGGAGGAAAGAGAGGCAAGGAAAAAGTGGAGAAGTGGGCTCTCGTGCAAGAGCCAGCCTCTACTACATGGTAGAGCATTGGGAGAGGCACCTGTATGGAGGTGGTCAGGAATCGGCAGACTCACGCCGGTCATAGCGCCGCAGTTAAAATGATAATGGAAAGTCAAATCATGGGGCCCCACCTGTCCAGCAGTAACTCGCTGTCAAATCACACAGCCCTACGTTTGCAGCAGCCTACTCCCTCATCTTCTAGCATCTCTGTCGAACCGACTAGGTGGAACTACCCCGCCTACCGCATAGGAAAAGCCCCGCCCTCAACTTTTAAATAGTACAATATACTAATTTTGTATCCATGGATTGCACCATGGAGCAAAGCCTCTAGAAAATGGCGGTACACATGTACGAAGTATACAGCACGCCCGTCGTGTTCACATCGCACCCCAGATGGTCGGTTGGTCTGTCACACTGCTCTCCGAATGGAACACACGTCATATTGCGTTTGCACACACATGTGGGGCCGCAATTGAGAACCGACCATAGGCACACTCCCTGGCCCCGCAAGTCGGGTGACTTAATAGAAGAGGGAGACAAGCGATAGTACTAGAGAAGTGTTGTACTACATTGGTTCCTGGACGATCCATGCAAGACACGGAAGATCAGTTCGTCCATGCATGTGACCAGACTCCAGCAGACACGCCTGGATTGGCCATCGTCTACATATCATGCATGTTGTGTTGTACATGGCTGTAGTTGTGGTGATGTGTGCTTTGGATCACTATGAGGGTTAAACGGCGACAACTGAGTTGGGCTAGTCATTGGGGGCACATACATAAAGACTACTCGGCTGCCATCTAGGTTATGTCGGCTATGTTAATTAGGAAATCTATCGACAGATCCCTTTTCTACGAGTTTATCTTTAATTTGAGCTTTGTTCCTCGTCTAGTTTGTCCGTCGGGATTCATGTTGTCTCCTTTGGGAAGTGAGGTTATGATTGCTTGTCATGAGGAATTTTTTCATGTTCTATGTTATAATCCGGTGCTTCGGATCAAAATGACAACAACCGCGCCTCCGGGCCACGTGCATGAAGCCGGCTCTGGTAGACAAAAGAAAACTAGTACTCCACTATATAGGCAGGCGCCTCTGCGCTTGCTTAATAGTGTTGCTCTCTTCACAATGTCTCGACCTCTCCAGATCTAAACACGACAGTGGTGGCCACACACACTCTCTCTCTCTCTACTCACCGCTGGTCACAGATCCAGTCGGATCCTCCCTGCCGGGGAAGGTGAGAAGGTGCAATGTTCACGCGGTCATCCTCGGCGACAGCTCTTACCCACTGCGGGCGCATCCCGATCAGCCTGCCTTGCCGTTCTCTCCCAAGCACCACTGGTGAGGGAGGGCCTCCGACCCCTTCTTCCTCGCTGCCGTAGTGTGGGAAGATCTGGCCTCCCGCGGCACACCTTGCGACATCCCGGCGACCATCAAGTATAATTTCCTTCGAAAACCGGCCTTGCTTTACTTCCCGAGCTCCTAACGTCGCTGCATTTGTATCTTTTACTATTTCTCAGGCCCCCTCGTAGAAGGATCGATCGGCCGTTCGAAAACCACCAATTTTTTTTACGTTTAAGAGGTAAAACTAGTTCATGTACTCAAATCTAGTACTAATTGGTTCAAACAAGGAAGAAAGGGGGTGGGGGTGGGGGAGGATTTGCTAACTGAATCTAGGACTTGGTCGAAAGTGGAAATAATGGGGGCGAAAAGTAGCAGAGACTGGCTATCCAACTTGTCTCTAGGTCTAATATGAAAAAACCAAAAACGCAGTACAAACTCAATATAAACCCGATCTATTGGTTGAAAAAAGAAAGAAAGTGGGGACTGGGGGACAAGACAACAGAGTAAGTCCAGCACTAGATTTGCTAGCCTCACACAGTATAAGGTGGCTATACCGAACAAAAATGGGACCAACCCAGATATCCTGTTCTGATGTTTGTTGCCCCGAGCCACTCTTATGTAATGCCACTAGTAAAATATAGTAGTTGCACTATTAAAAGTAAGGACACGTTAAACCAATGTTGTTTTCAATGTAATGGCTCCAGTAATAAGAATCAATGGCACTTTTTTACATGTCCTGCTAAATTTCCCATTAAGATAAGTTGGTTCTTTTCGTTAGAAATGCAACTGCCCTGGTCCATCTACTCTCCCGTGCCCAAAGTAATGTCGTATTTAACGGTTGTCATAGTTAATCCTAATGCCCACACTAATATCTAGCAATGCCACTTCTTTATAAATTGCTACTGTCCTTGTAGGATTGCCATTCAATAAGGAACATGCTTCTTTTCATTTGATGCATGTTTCATCACTTGTTAGTCACCCTCCTTTCCACATTTTTGTGCAAACAGAGATATACATTTCACGCTCGATCGTAGTTGAACTGCACAAATGATATCCAAATTATAGTTGAACATTCCAGGAGCTTCACAACCAACCTTGATGTTGCTCAATTTTATTGCAACTAATGAAGAAGAAGCTCTGTGGGTTTCGTTTTCTGATGGAAATGGAACCGGGGCTGGAGCCCTTTTCTTAAAAAAATGAAGAAGAAGCTGCTAGCTCACGGGACATTGCTTCATTTTAGGTGAACTGCACCAAAAGGTCCCATGAATTGAATCATCCATGTTGGTGACTGAAAGAGCCAGCTTCAGCATCCCAGTCTAAGCACCCCCGGCCTCCATCCTTGCGACGCACGGTACACCTCGTTTGCCACCTGCTCGACCCTAGTGTCACTGATAAAATGAAGTAATAATACAGTTAAAATAGAGCGAGTGTCCTCTCTATCATTTCATTTCCAATGTAGATAAAGAAAGTGCTTCTCTTTGTTAATGTATGTTTCATCAACTAGTCCCATTGTTAATGTTTAAGCGTTTCTGCAAACTGGGTGCTTAATTTTAGTTGATCTGTACAAAAATAGAGATTTGAATGTCTCAAGGTGCCTCCTTGTACTACCGCTGTACACTGATGTTCATCACTGGCAGAAGGTGTATCCGGGATACTTGGGACGATTTCCAGTATGAGGCGTACCGTATGAGGCGTCGCAGGGCCCATCTCGCCCTCGCAGCATGGCATACTATGATACTATCGCAATATTTTCTTCTATTTATTTTGTGTGTTTCATCAACTAGTGCCACTATAATGTAATCACGCTTTTGCATTATCTGTGCAAACATGGTTATTCAGCTGCATTTGGGTGGAACTGCACAAATGTATGTATGGAACCAGCATATATGTAGAGTGCGAGGTGTGCCAAGTAAAAATTACCGACACCAACCATGCTGCATGCACGCATTGGCATCCACCACCACTAGTGGGATGTATGGCGCTCTCTGTGGACGGATCTTTCTCGGCAGCAAATCCTCTAACCAAATACTAGTAACTTATATTGGCAGTTTTCTAGGGAGTACTCTTTTCTGAAAGAAGCACCAATCTATTTTTCTTTATCTGTACATTGTGTCACAACTTTGACACAAAGGTCCAGAGCTATTTTAGGGTGATTGGCGTAGTACTCGAAGACTGATTTTAAGCATGATTTTCATTAGCTGTCACACTGATTGTAAGGTGGAAGATTAGGTTAGTGCTAAGCTTAGCTTAAACCCTACCGCCGCCGTTGAAACGAGGGGAGCGTCGAGGGAACCGTGGAGAACGGCGGGGAAGCTACGTCGCGCCATCCGGCCTCCTCTTGCGGTGGGAGAACGAATACTCCTGTGGCTCCGGCTGGCTCTGCACCCTCACGAACAGCACACCATAGTCGATCGATTCATTATCCTTTGGGTGCTCGACCTTCGACCTGTACACCCACCACCTCCGCCTGACTGTCGCCTCGGGTGAATCTGTCTGCTCCATCGCCCAGAGGAGATACTTGATGAACTCATAGGACTGCAGCGTGACTGCCGCCGAGGAGTACATGTACATCGTCGCCCTCATAGCCGCCGTCTCGCTCTTTCGCATACATTGCCACATCGCCCGCACCGTCCTCGAAATCTCCCACTCATTGTCAAACCAAGTAAGGATCTCCTTCAACCTGGCTAACTTTGCCTGGTCGCCGCCGGCGATCTGCCTGATTCGCTGTTGCATCCTCTCCATAGATGTCCTTCTGAGTGGTTCGGTGCTAGCTTTGGAAGATGGGAGGAGAGACGATGGTCTTGCAATAGAGAAGAGGGAGAGGCGAGATGGTGGTTTTGGAATGGAGATGATCGAGAGGAGAGGAGGTGGTTTTTCAATGGAGAAGATCAGAAGAGGGAGAGGCGAGACGGTTGTTTTGGAATGGATACGATGGATAGGAGGGGAGGTGGTTTTGCAATGGAGAAGAGGGAGAGGAGCGTGCGGCAGCGATTTACGATTGGACGAGAGGGCCGGCGTGCTGTGACTGGATCAAAATCAAAATAAATTTACCCTTCAATTAAGAAAGCGACCCCACATTAACTAGTCTCCCTTTTATTCTAGGTCATAATTGACAATGATTTTCGCACATAAAATGTATGTTTACATTGCAAAAATAATATAATTTGAAAGTACATTCAGATACGAACCAAACGATACAATTTTTGGTGACATGCATTCACATTTTGCTTGTCAAATACAGTACGTGGTCAAACTTTGACCCAAAATACGCAAAACAACAAAAAAATACTTCCAAGACCAGCGCCGCTCTTCCGCTCTTCTCCTCTTAAACCACCGCCACTCCTCTCCTATTCCAATATAAATCCAGCACCCTCCTCTCCTTTTCCATTTCAAAACCACCGCCCCTCCTCTCCTGTTCTACTCCAAAACCAGCATCGCTCCTCTCCCGTTCTAATCCAAAACCAGCGCTGCTCCTCTCCTCTTCCATTCAAAGATCACCGCCGACGAGTGAAGGTGCTGTGGAGAAGTAGATCGATGGAGGAGTACAACCGATACGTGAGGATCGCAGCCGGCGACCCTGTGAAGCTAGCTAGGATGTTGGACATACAGTCTTGGTTTGACAACAAGGACCAACTAGCGGCGACGGCGACATCCATGGGCAAATATCTACAATAGAGCAAAAAGGAGGCGATACTCCCGGAGGGAGTCGCGCGGGAGTACATAGAGCTGCTCCTCTGGGCCACAGAGCAAACAGATTCACTGAATCCGATCGTGAGGGAACAGTGGTGGGAGTATGAATCCTAGATGGAGCATCCACCAGAGATTGAAGTATCGAGCATCTACAGGGTGCCGTTTGTGAGGGTGTCCTGCCAGAGCGTGCCGGTGGAGTCTTCGTCGACCGAACCCAACTGCAAGAGGAGAAAAGCAGTTGGCCCGACGACGCTTCCCCGCCATCCTCTCCCTCGCCGTTCACATCGTCTCACGGGGCGGCTGTCTGCCCCGAGGAATAGGAGGGGACTGCCCCCCCCAGCCCAATAGTCGGGCAGGTTGTGAATTGTCAGGAGGAGCTTAGGGTTGTCAGTATTTGCAGGTTGTGAATTGTGTTTTGTGTTGTGTATTTTGAGAGTACTTTCAGATATGAATGTCTTTTGAATTTCAGATTTGCAGTATTGAGCATATGAAGTATTTTATGAATTCTAGAGATCTATTTTTAGCACTTAAAAAATGTAGTTTCATAGGAGTATAAAAGTGCAGACAATGTGATTCTCAGAGAAGAAACTGCAAGTTTCAGTTTCAGATAAGAAACTGCAAGTTCAGTTTCAGATAAGAAACTGCAACTTTCAGAGGCAGAACATTTATATTAACACGTTCTTTTCAAACAGGGTTAACATCATGTTGGAAGTTTTATTCATGGTCGAAAATGGAACTACCAGCCAGTTAACATCATGCTGATCAACATTCATGCATAGCACATCTTCATATGATGCACAGTCAAAATGCCCACACAATGTCGAGTGTGCGAAACACAGAGAAAACGAGGGACGAAGTTTTGGCAAGTGTTGGACGTGGTGTGCGTAGATGACAATGGGGACCCACATGTCAATAAAGGCAGAGGCAAAAAAATTGGAGATATTTTCCCTGCACAGATGGAATCGAACCCGGGCGGAACAGCTGTCGGGTAGTGTCACTTGGCCACTAGGCTAGTTCAGTAGTTTCGTTAGTAATCAGGCACTTCCTCAGGTGGTCGGATCCCCTCCTGCGCCTTTGTGCGCTCGCCGCGACGCCGCTGTCTGCCGTTGTGAACATGCTGAACAAACGAGAGGAATCTGGAGAGGACTGTACGTGGAGAGGCGGACAGTCGGGACCCACCAGGTCTATGGCCGTACGCAAGCAAGTGCCTCATCGAAAAAATACTTCCTCCTAATGCTATACTGACATTGGGGCCCACGGGTTTGTCAACATAGTTACATTTTTTAGGTGCTTCAACGTAGTTACTATAGGAGATAAATTCACAACGAAGCCGGGGAGCAAGTATCAGCTGGGTTTTGGGCTGCCCCGTCTAGGCTTTCATTTTTAACATGCGCATCCCACGACTTCGAATGGGAGGTCCATAGGCCTGTTTGTATTTTCTTGAGGGCCGTCATGTATCGACCGGCCTATGGACCTCCCATCCGAGGTTTTATTTTTCCTGAAACATCGGCAGCCCAATTTATGTATTTTTTTGAAGAAAACGCAGAGGTCTGTTCTATTTTTCTATATAAGAATAGGAACGCCAGGTCCAACTTATGTTTCCCTTCTAACTATATTATATATATTTAAATTATTTTATATGTTATATATTATTTTTATTGTCATCATATATTTAACAGATACTTACATATGTAAGAAAACAATACCCCACATCTTATTAACTTATAAAAATAATTTCTTAACAATAAAATCCTGGATTGTTTTGGCACGAAAATCCTAGTGATTGTGTACAAAAGCTTGGTAAGATTTAAGGACGAATGTAATAATATCACTTATTATTTAAATATATTTATAACAAAATGCTCAGCCCCTTTTTATTTTTTGATAATATTGCTGGCCCAACCCAACATTATAATTAGAATCAGCCCAGCAAAATCGTGTATTTCGAGAAAGTGCAAATGGCCTGTAATTTTTTAGGAAATAAAATAAATGGGCCGCATGGACGCTACATTATTTGTTCACCCAGCCCAGCTAATGGACTGTAATTCAAAAAAAAGATCAAATTGACTGTAAATTCTACCGCGCAAAAAAAGACTGTAAATTCTGAAAAAATGGGTTGAATACGTGCCACATTTTTGGAGGCTGAAATGTGGGCCAATAGGTCGAAGCCAACGCAAGTCGTTGTCAATTTAGTCAACAAATGATTCTGACATGTTAGCCGTTGGATTTACATCCAACGACCGGCATCCATCTTCAATCTCTCGTCTTCTTCCTCCAGCGCCGCCGGGACCACCTCCCGCCTCCTGCTGCTAGCAGCTCTGCTTAGCACGCTTCGCTATGAAGCGCTACTCCACCGTTGGCCAGGCCATCCCTCCACCCCTCCACACCTCCTGTTCTTCTCCACCGACTGCCGAACCACACCGCACTAGAACCAGTTAACCCTCGTACACCTCTCCGTCTGCGACTCTACTCCCGCGTCTTCCCATCTCCGGCTCGTTGCTGTCCGGGGCCTCGCCGTCGTCCACCACCTTGGATGCGCTCGGCGCGGCGTGGTCAACGTGGTCAACGAACGACACCATCGGAAGTAGACTGTGCGTGGAGAGGCTGACAGCTGGGTCCACGGCCGCACACAAGGAAATGCTTCCTTATTACACGCAAAATAATGATTCCTCCACCTGACATCTGGGACCCACCGGAAGGGCCTCTGTATTTCAGGAAAAAAACATGCCCCCGCTGACAGGTCGGACCCACCAGCTATCTTCGCACGCAAGGAAGTGCCTCCTTATTACGCACAAAAAATGAATACTCCCCCTGCCAGCTGGAACCCAGCATAGTGGGAGGCTGACTTGTGGGCCTACCAAGTTGACGGGGACGGAGGGCTTTGTCAACTTAGTCAATATGAACGATTCTAGCTCCTGTTCCCGTATGATGTTCATCCAACGGTCGTAGTGCTTCTTCAACCTCTGGTCTTCTTGCTCCAGCCGCCCAAACCAGCGTCGGTCATGCCACATGCTCCTGCCTCCCGTGGCCGGCTGTGATGCCGCGGAGGCCTCACCGCCCCCTACTACTCCCACCGCTGGCCAGGACATCCCTCTACTCACCCACACCCACTGTTATTCTATGGCGACGACAGCCTCACCCTGCAGCCGAACCAGTGAACCCTTGTACTCCTCTCCGTGCGGGCTTCCACTGCCGTGTATTCCCCGGCTCTGCGTCGTCCCCTTCCTAGGCCTCACCGTCGTCCACCGTCCTGGTGTTCTCCATGCGGCATGGTCAACGTGGTCAAGGAACGACTTCCGTTGGAGTACTGTACGTGGAGAGGCTGACAGCTAGGTCCATGGCGGCCGCAAGAAAGTGCTTCCTTATTATGTGCAAAATAATTATTCCTCCACCTGACAGCGGGGACCCACCGGACGGGCCACCGTATTTCATGAAAACAATGATTCGCCCCCTGACTGCTGGGACCCACCAGCTACATCTTTGCACGCAAGGAAGTGCGCGCGGGCAAAAAAAACCGATTCGCCCCCTTGACTGCTGGGACCCACCATCTACATCTTCGCACACAAGGAAGTGCCTTCAGTCGGGACCCACCTGGTCGAAGCGTACGTAGTGTTGTCATTCTGGTCACGAACGTGTACATACATTCTGGTGGATGTAGAGGCGCGCACGTGTTATAGTAGAGGCGCGCACGTAGCATGTACACGTACGTACAGCGCCTAGTGTGCAACAAAGAAAATACGGCCACGAATGTACATACGGGCGGGGTCTCGAACGCCTACTCACGCATACGTACGGCCAGGGCTCGTGTACATGGCTGGGTCGGAATGGAGAAACTGCATCGTCATCGTGTTCATGGGGAGGCAACAGAATGCATTGTGTTCATGGGAGGCAACGAAATGCGTCGTGTTCATCGGGAGGCAACGGAATGCGTGGGAGCCAACCGGCTTGGATGGAACAGGCGATGGAAACGAGGCCTAGCGTACCGCAGAACGGAGGAAACGGCCTTGTGTTCGATTGGCCATGTTCAAAATGGGATCCTGTTCATTGGGAGGGGTCTGGCGTACCGCAAAACAGAGGAAACGGACCTCCTACAGTCGAAACGGGGGTCCTGTTGATCGGGAGGGGTGTGGCATACTGCAAAACGGACGAAACGGACTTGTCTTGGAGTGCTACGGTCAAAACGGGGGTCCTGTTCATCGGGAGGGGTGTGGAGTACCGCAAAACGGGACTCCACGGGATACTGTTCATCTCCACCGTCGACCTCCTTCAGCCTCCACGGGCTACTGTTCATCCACCGTCGACCTCCTCCAGCCTTCACCTACGACTGTTCATCCACGGGCTCCTGTTCATCCAGCCTCCACCGCGCGCTACTCCACCGGCTATTGTTCAACCACCCCTCTCTATGGGCTCCTATTCAACCACCCCTCTACAGGCTACTGTTCATCCACCCCTCCACTGTCTACTATTCATCTAGCCCTCCACGGGGTCGTCCTATTCATCCAGCCCTCCATGGGGTCCTGTTCATCCAACCCCAAACGGCTCGATCGATTGTGGTACTGTTCATCCAGAGGCAACACCACGAGGTCCTGTTCATCCACCCCCACCGCTCACTGTTCATCCAACCCCCCCCCCCGCAACACTCACTGTTCATCCAGAGGCAACATCGATCGGCTTCAGTTAGCAGCAGTAGCGAAGGAATCGCTCGATCGGGTTCAGTTAACAGCCATCGATCGATCGCTCGGGTTCAGTAACGCGTAGCCTGCAGTGCGATCGCTCGGGTTCAGTTAGAGCCCAACGCCTCGCTCGGGTTTAGTTAGAGCCAATGCCTCGCACACACGCGCGTACGTGTACAAGAGAAACGAGCATCACTTGGGCCCCGACCACCCACCGTAACCGGGAACTCCCTGAAATTTTCCTCGCCCTCGCTTCTACCACGGTTTTTTCCGTCATGGACGGCCCAAAGAATGTCATGCAGCTGCATCTCTGGCCCGCCCAGGACGAAAAGCCCATTTTCTGTCATGATTTTTTGTCATAGAAGTAGGAGCCCACCACATCTATGATGATACAGGGTTTTGTCATAATTATCATCATAGAAGTGTCATATGTATGACAGAAAAAAAATTATTCGGCCCAAAATGTCACGGATGTGTCTTTTTTTTGTAGTGTTCGTTAATGTGGAGGAATCACGAAGATTCCACTGAGTCATCGAGAGGTTGACCAGCTCTCGCCTTATCATGACAGTTAGTTTTTGGCTTTCTTTACTGACGTGCTCATCCGGATGAACCAGGGCACAATCGCAGTAGTTCTCCCCATGCTAACTTAGCCGATAGAGCGGAAACGTAAGGTAGAAAAACATGGGATCCGGTCAAACCCAACATTTGACCAAAGACATGATTCAGAGTTGATGCATATAAGGCCAAACTCACGATGCCGAACACTCCCGAAGGTATTCGGACTTTACAATATATACCGGGCTGAATTACAGCCCCTGGTAATGAACCCTTAGTTTCAAGGTACGTGCGGCAATCTGGCGTGATGAAAGAGCGCATGTGGTTAGAGCATAGATCTCAAAAACACAATGGATGCTGCTTTTGTAACTTCTGTTGAAGTACGGCGAATCATAAGTTCGTCGGTAACGCAGGTATCCCCCTTGGTCATTTTAAGTGCCAGGAGGGTATGAAACAACAAGAGATAATCAAAAAGGTTTACACAGGGTCTTAATCTAAAAAGAAACCTTTGAACGGGGCCCTGCTGCACGTCCGCGCCTTTATCTCCGTTGTGTAGTATCCTTGAGGGGTATAGCATTGTGGCCATCTATAAAAAAAAGAAAACATTAGGTGAGAGAATCTGGTGTGACCGTGAGTAAAGTTGTTTTTTAATGAACTATGAAATGTAGTTTCCTGAGTCCGAATAGGGTCAAGCCGAACTATGGACTTTGTACATGTAGGTAG
Organism: Triticum aestivum; assembly: GCF_018294505.1. NCBI lineage: Eukaryota > Viridiplantae > Streptophyta > Magnoliopsida > Poales > Poaceae > Triticum > Triticum aestivum. The sequence goes on from NC_057807.1 coordinate 11,259,827, forward strand.
CCCTGAGCGCCACAGAGGGGACTTTGAGTTTATATTTATATGTACGGGGAGACATGTACAGTCTTCTTATGGGCTGTTCTTATGGGAGCATAGCCGCTAGTCGAGCTCAGGTGTATCTGAGCTGCTACACCTAGGTGTGCGCTGAACACGTTTAGCCGTGTCCACAGTCTTGAAGACCGACGATTTGCTCTGGTTGAAAAGGCCACTTCGTGCTTCGGCTGCTAGATCTGCCACGTATTCTTCTGTACGAATAGAACGCTCTGTGTTTCCGCTGACCATGATGACGCCACGTGGACCGGGCATCTTGAGTTTGAGGTAAGCGTAATGCGGGACTACATTGAAACGGTCAAAGGCCATTCTTCCGAGTAGTACATGATAACCACTTCAGAACGGGGCGATGTCAAAGATTAGCTCTTCGCTTCGAAAGTTATCGGGAGAACCGAATATGACGTCCAGTGCTAGAGAGCCCGTGCAGCGGGCCTCTACACCTGGTATTACTCCTTTAAAGGTAGCGCTTCTTTGGTCGATTCTTGACGGGTCTATTCCTATCTTGCGGACAGTGTCCTGATATATCAGATTGAGACTACTGCCTCCGTCCATGAGGATGCGGGTGAGGTGGTATCCGCTGATTATTGGGTCGAGCACTAGGGCAGCTGAACCCCCGTGACGGATACTAGTCGAATGATCCCTGCGATCAAAGGTGATCGGGCAGGCCGACCATGGGTTAAATTTGGGGGCGACAGGCTCTACAACATATATGTCTCGGAGTGCGTGTTTGCGCTCCCTCTCTGGGATATGAGTGACATAAATCATGTTCACTGTTTTGACCTCTGATGGAAAAAAATTCTGTCCCCCTGTGTTCGGCTGGCGAGATTCGTCCTCATCTTCGCTTTGCAGTCCCTTCCCCTTGTGTTCGGCGTTGAGCTTGCCGGCTTGCTTGAAGACCCAACATTCTCTGTTGGTGTGGTTAGCTGGCTTATCAGGGGTGCCATGAATCTGGCAGGACCTGTCTAAAATTTTATCTAGGATGGATGGACCATCTCTACTGCCCTCGCTTCTACCACGGTGCTTCTTCAACCTCTGGTCTTCTTGCTCCAGCCGCCCAAAGCAGCGCCGGTCGTGCCGCTTGCTCCTGCCTCCCGTGGCTGGCTGTGCTGCCGCGGAGGCCTCACCGCCCCCATACTACTTCCAACGCTGGCCAGGCCATCCCTCTACTCACCCACACCCTCTGTTATTCTACAGCGATGGCAGCCTCACACCACAGCCGAACCAGTGAACCCTCGTACACCTCTCCTTGTGGGCATCCACTGCCGCGTCTTCCCCAGCTCCACGTCGTCCCCTTCCTAGGCCTCGCCGTCTTCCACCGCCGTGGTGCTCTCGGCACGACGTGTTCAACATGGTCAAGGAACAACTTCCATCGGACGTGGACTGTACGTGGAGAGGCTGACAGCTGGGTCCACGACCGCGGCAAGGATGTGCCTCCTTATTACGCTGAAAATAATGATATCTCCACCTGATAGCAGGGACCACCGGACGGGCCACTGTATTTCGTGAAAAAAACATTTCCCCCTAACTGCTGGGACCCACCAGCTACATCTTCGCACACAAGGAAGTGCGTCCGGGCAAAAAAGAAAATGATTTCCCCCCTGACTGCTGGGACCCACCAGCTACATCTTCGCACGTAAGGAAGTGCCTGACAGTCGGGACCCACCTGATCGAAGCATACGTAGTGTTGTCATTCTGGTCGCGAACATGTACGTAAAGCGGCCAGTGTCGTAGTAGAGGCGCGCACGTGTCGTAGTAGAGGCGCGCACGTAGCATGTACACGAACGTAAAGCGTCCAGTGTGCAAGAAAGAAAATACAGCCACATATGTGTACATATGAGCGGGGTCTCGAATGCCTACTCGAGCATATGTACGGCCCAGGGCTCGTGTACATGGCTGGGTCGGAACGGAGAAACAGCGTCGTTGTCGTGTTCATGGGGAGCCAATCGGCTGGGTCGGAACAAAATGCGTCGTCGTGTTCATCAGGAGGTCTTGGATGGAACAGGTGATGGAAACGAGGCCTAGCGTACGGCAGAACGGAGGAAACATCCTTGTGTTCAACCGGCCACGTTCAAAACGGGATCTTGTTCACCGGGAGGGGTCTGGTGCACCGCAAAATGGAGGAAACAGACCTCCTACAATTGAAACGGGGATCCTATTGATGGGGAGGGGTGTGGCGTACCGCAAAACAGACGAAACAGACTTGTGTTGGAGCGCTACAGTCGAAACGGGGGTCCTATTCATTGGGAGGGGTGTGGCGTACCGCAAAACGGGACTCCATGGGATATTGTTCATCTCCACCATCGACCTCCTCCAGCCTCCACGGGCTATTGTTCATCCACTGTCGACCTCCTCCAGCCTCCACCTGCGACTGTTCATCCACGGGCTCCTGTTCATCCAGCCTCCACCGTGCTTTACTCCACCGGCTACTGTTCAACCACCCCTCTCTATGGGATCCTATTCAACCACCCCTCCACGGGTCACTGTTCATCCACCCCTCCACTCTCTACTGTTCATCGAGCCCTACACGGGGTTGTCCTATTCATCGACCCCTCCACGGGGTCCTGTTCATCCAGCCCCAACCGGCTCGATCGATCGGGGTCATGTTCATCCAGAGGCAACGCCACGGGGTCCTGTTCATCCACCCCCACTGCTCACTGTTCATCCAACCCCCCGGCAACGCTCACCGTTCATCCAGAGGCAGAATCGATCGGCTTCAGTTACCAGCAGTAGCGAAGGAATCGCTCGATCGGGTTCAGTTAACAACCATCGATCTATTGCTCGGGTTCAGTAACGTGTAGCCTGCAGAGCAACCGCTCGGGTTCAGTTAGAGCCCAACACCTCTCTCGGTTTCAGCTAGAGCCAATGCCTCACACACACGCGCGTACGTGTACAAGAGAAACGCACATCACTCGGCCCCCGACCACCCACAGTAACCGGGAACTCCCCGAAATTTTCCTCTCCCTCGCTTCTACCATGGTTTTTCCCATCATGGACTGCCCAAAGAATGTCATGCAGATGCGTCTCTGGCCCGCCCAGGACGAAAAGCCCATTTTTTGTCATGATTTTTTGTCATAGAAGTAGGAGCCCACCACATCTATGATGATACCGGGTTTTGTCACAATTATCGTCATAGAAGTGTCATAAGTATGACAGAAAAAATTCGTTAGGCCCAAAATGTCACGGATGTGTCTTTTGTTTGCAGTGTTGACATCCCCCACAGGAGACACAATCCGTTATGTGCTCCAAATACTGTATATAGACTCTAACAATGTAGCCGAATATGAGGCCCTTTTACATGGTTTCCAGATGGCCGTCTCCATGGGCATACAACGCCTCGAAGTATGCGGGGACTCAAACCTCTCAATATCTCAGATAAACGGAGACTTCTACGCAAAAGATTTAAGATGGCAGCTTACCACAATGCCATACTCAAAATATCAACTCGGTTTGAAGGGCTCGAGTTTCATCATGTGGCTTGAGAGAGTAATCAAGGTGCGGACATACTTGCCCGCATGGGCGCCAAGCGTGACCCCGTCCCGCCTAACACCTTTGTGGAGAGGCTCTTCAAGCCATCCATCGTGTGGCAGGATGATAGCGGCAACACCGTTCCAGAAGCGATCATACCCCCCGATTCCGAACACAGTCCCGATATCGTCAGGGGTTTGGGCACTGAAGTAACACCAACGGCTCACGAAATCATTGCTGTAATCGCCCCATGGACTGAGCCTTTCCTCGCCTACCTTACTAGGAACGAGCTCCCTAATGACCAGATGGAGGCCCATTGCATTGTTCGACGCTCGAAGGCCTACAAAGTCCATGAGGGGGAACTGTACAAGAAAAGTGCCACCGGAGTACTCCAAAAGTGTATCTCTAAAGAAGAAGAAGAAGGACGGCATCTCTTGGCCGAAATACACGCCTGTCTTGGTGGCCATCACACCGCAGCTCGGGCCCTTGTAAGTAAGGCCTTCTGTACGGGTTTCTTTTGGCCCACGGCCCGAGCAGACGCACAAGACCTCATACAGCGATGTGTTGGATGCCAGCTTTTCGCAAATCAAAGTCATATGCCACCCACTGCCTTACGAACAATCCCCATTACGTGGCCTTTTGCGGTCTTGGGGCTTGATATGGTCGGACCCCTTAAAGGAGGAAGCCATAAGAAGAAATATTTACTGGTTATGGTCGACAAGTTCACTAAGTGGATAGAAGCCAAACCAGTCAGAATGGCCAAAGTCGTACCGGTTATAGACTTCATATCTGGTGTTGTGCACCTTTATGGTGTCCCGCATAGTATCATTACTGACAAAGATTCTAACTTTACGGCTGATGAAGTGAAAACCTGGTGTGCTAATTTGGGAATCAAGCTCAATTACTCCTCCGTATATTAAGACAAATGGTCAGGTCAAACGGGCTAACGGCTTGATAATGAGCGGCATTAAACCCAGACTAGTGTGATCACTGCATGATTCAGACAAGCACTGGGTTGGAGAACTCGATTATGTACTATGGGGGCTGCGTACCTCGCCCAATCGCACAACCGGATACACACCTTTTTTCATGGTGTACGGCCCGAGGCAGTATTGCCTTGCGACATTATTCATGACTCACCTCGAGTGCGCATGTATGAAGAGAGAGAAGCGGAGCTCGACTGGCAGGATGATTTGGAAGGCTTGGAGGAGGAGCGCGACATCGCAAAGGCTCGTTCCGCATTTTACCAACAGCAAGCTCGGCGATATCAAAGCAGGGAAGTACGGGCAAAGGCTTATATTGTCGATGGACTCGTCCTACGCCTACCAGAGAAGAAAAGGGGGCAAGCTCAAGCCCAAATGGGAGGGTCCCTTCATCATAGATGAAGTTCTCACTAGAGGAGCCTATCGCCTTCGCAACACTTCGGATAATCGTTTGGAACCAAACCCATGGAACACTGCTCGACTCTGAAAATTCTATGCCTAAGTTCACACTTACAACTTTTCTTCTTCTTTTCTTTTCTCCCTCTCACTGTAGGATCGAAAGTATGTATAGAGGGGGGTGATTAGACTACTTGACCAAATAAAAATCTAGCCTTTTCCCAATTTTAGTTCTTGGCAGATTTTAGCAACTTAGCACAAGTCAAGCAATCAACCTACACATGCAATTCTAAGAGTATAGAAGCAGAATGTAAGCAATTGCATATGAAGGTAAAGGGAGGAGTTTGAGGAAGCAAACGCAATGCTGACACGGAGATTTTTTATCCGTGGTTTCGGTAGGTGGTGCTATCGTACATCCATGTTGATGGAGACTTCAACCCACGAAGGGTAACGGTTGTGCGAGTCCACAGAGGGCTCCACCCACGAAGGGTCCACGAAGAAGCAACCTTGTCTATCCCACCATGGCCGTCGCCCACGAAGGACTTGCCTCACTCGGGTAGATCTTCACGAAGTAGGCGATCTCCTTGCCCTTACAAACACCTTGGTTCAACTCCACAATCTTGACGGAGGCTGACACCTAACCAATCTAGGAGACACCACTCTCCAAAAGGTAATAGATGGTGTGTTTGTCGGTGTACAAAAGTAGGGGCACGGCTTTTGTACCCCTTTACTTGTGCGCGGGCAGTCAGAGCCACGCGCCACGACCACGAGCGGCAAGGCAGGGGAGGTGAACCAAGGTAAAACCAAAGTCCAAGATGAACAAGACAACGCCAAAGGCCGAGACCACAGAGAGCAGATGGGCGAAGCAGGTTTGCCCGGCAAGACCCTTGTCGGGGAAGCCTCAGCAGCCCCGGCAAGACCCTCGCCGGGGCGGCTCGCCCACACCAGCGGAGTAAGCCACCCTCGAACCCACGGTCTCCAACACCATCAACCTCGTTGGGCCAGGGCTCGGGAGGCACCTCCATGGTGACATGCAGATCTGTGTGAAGACAAAGAACATATGAGATCAGATGAGGATCAGAAGACGGCGATCCTTAGTGGGACCTTAGCCAAGGAAACCCACAAGACCCCCGGCAAGATCCTTGCTAGGGACAGCAGCACGCCACGGCAAGACCCTTGCCGAGCCACCCGGCAAGGACCTTGCCAAGGGCGTCAGCAGGGCCATAGCCAGGCCCGCACCAACCAAGTCTCCACCATGGTTCACATGCAGCTGCCAGCTCAACCAGCTGGGCAGGCACCTGCGTGGCAACATGCGGCTTCCAGGCCAACTCAGGACACGCCTGCGTGGCGGCATGCAGATCTTCGTGAAGGCTCCACCACCACGCCACCTCAGCCGTTTGCCTGCCTATATGGCGCCGCATGCATCGCTGACCAGGGCGCGTGTCGAAGCGAGGAGGAGCGGCGACAGACGGGACGGGCCTCGCTCCCGTCCCCAATAAAGCAAGAGGACACCTAAGCTACGCATTAAATGCGTCTTATCCTGTAATGCGAGCGATAAGCTCATAGCACTGTAGGCCTTTCCACCTCCTGTGTGCCACCGTGGCAGCCCCTTTTGACTATAAAAGGAGGCCCATGGCATACTGGAGAGGGATTCAGCTCTTTTGAACCACGCTGCCACCATAGCTAGTTCAAGAGCTCAAGAACACTCAATACATCCACCAAAGTAGGACTAGGGTTTTACTCATCATCGCGGCCCGAACCTGGGTAAACGATCCTTGTGCTGATTGCTAATCCTGCTCTTCTGACAACCCTGCGCCCCGGCAACCGTAGAAGGGATCCTCGTGATCCCATAGGTGTCGTTTCCCACCGACATCTTTGGCGTTCCAGGTAGGGGCCGCACAATTGTGAGAATCTGGTCTACTAGTTGGCCCAGCTGTTCTTCATTGCCATGGCTCCTAAGAAGAAGATGATCACGGCGATCAGTTTGTCCGGGACCGAACTGCCAGTACCGGTGCGGACCAGTAGCGAGCCAGTCGTGGAGAGAACCCATGGCGCGGCCCGCGAACATCCACATCACCCTGGCGGTCCAGGCCTGGTGAGCGGCGTCGTTCATAGACTAGGTGACGAGCCATGTGTTGCGAGCTCCAGAGATGGAGTCGGGCCCTTGCAGGCGGTGCGGGGCCCTCCAGGGGCGTCGTCGTGATGCCAGATGGTGGCACGGCAACCTCCAAGACACCAACACCGGCCCCACGGTGCGCTCTTCTCGGGTCGTGCGCGATGAGCAGCGCCGCCCTGCTGGTGACCCTGGGCGCCGCCCTGGGAAGAGTCCCATGCGCCCTTCACATGATGTGGAGGGCCAACATGCATGCCGAGGTGCTCACAGAGGTGGCGGACGGCTGCGGGGCCGTGATGGGGCTCCTTCCAACGCGGTTAGAAGTCGAAGCACATCGCGGTCCACACAGCTTTCACCGCCGCCCATGCCGGCAGAAGCCCTAGCACGCACACAGCTGCTCCTCGACTTTCCTCCCGCTGCGAAGAAGCTTGACGAATGGAGGGCCACCATCCGGAGCCTCGTCGGCATCGCTAACAAAGACGAGTTGTGGCTGGCGGGACCCGTAGGCCGTCACTCCATCGAGCCACCGCATGCCAGCGGAGGTCGGGCCGGAGGCGATGCATCCACGGTGCACTCCCCTCCACCACATCTGCCACCGCAGGTGTCAGCCCGTCGCGACGATGCTCGTGATGATATGTCCATAGTGTCGTCCGACCCGCGAACACACCGCGACCAGCGTCAAGTTCTTTGGGAGCGAGCTCATGAAGATGCTTGAACCACCATAGAGCGCCGGCATGACGCGCGCCACCAGTCGGACAAGCGGGCAGGGCCCACTACGAACCACCCAGCACCGGGAGGCTACGGTAGCCTACCCTACGAGGTGGGTTGTCCGGCTTTCACCCATGAGCTGTGGTAGTTCCAGTGGCCCTCCCACCGCATGTTCAAGCCCGACGTTGGTGAGAAGTACAACGGCAAGACTCACCCGTCGGAGATTCTCAGCATCTACAACATCGCGATGCAAACTGCTAGGGCCTGCGACGATAAGTTGCTTGCCAATTACTTCCCGTTGGCACTCAAGCCCAATGTTATGTCATGGTTGATGCAATTGCGAGTGGACTCCATTTCTTCTTGGGCGGATCTGTGTCATAAGTTTGTTGGCGCCTTTACTGGAGGCCACCAAGCTCATGGCCAGGCGAGGGACTTGCACATCATCTCCCAGAAGGAAGGAGAAAACTTGAGTAAGTACATCCAAAGGTTCAGCCGAGTGCAGTACAACATCCCCGACGTTCATCATGCCGCTGTGATCAGTACATTCCATCAGAATGTGCGCAATCACAAGATGTGTGAGGAGCTGGCGATGAACAAGGTCAAGGATGTGGATGAGCTTTATGTTCTGGCCGATCGGTGCGCTCGCGCTAAACAGGGAAGGAAGTACCCCGGCGAAGACGCCAGCTCGGAAACCGACTCCACGGATGATACCGCCAGCCCGGCGAAGAAGGGCCAGCGTTGTAACAGGAAGCACAAGGGCAAGACCGTGCTTGCCGTCGAGTGGTCCGACGACACCGGCGCCACCAAGAAGACCAAGGCGAGCGACCCCGGCCAGGAGGTTGCTGGGTGTGTTGCTTGCCGGGCCATGCCGGCTGCCGACAAGCCAGGGGGCTCTGACAAGCAGTATTGCAAGATCCATCGCACCAAGGGCCATGACCTCCAAAACTGCCAGCAAGTGGATCTGCTCGCTGAGAAGCAGAGAGCCGAGTATGAGCGGCGGGACAAGGAGAAGGGCCAAGAGGGTGCTGAGGGATCCGGCAGGAAGCGTGCGGCCAAATAGGTTGCCGCGGCAAAGATAATCAGAAGGAGAGGCCCGCCCGGGGCCGCGACAAGAAGCAAGAAGACGATGATCATGACGAGGACAATGAGTCCGGCGACCACGAGTTCCAGAAAGCCATAGAGGCCATGTGAATCGATGGTGGCGCCTTGCTGCATACTTCCCACCGCCGGCTCAAGCAGTGGGCGCGTGAGATCACAGCGGTGGAGCCGTCGTTTGATGCACGGAAGCCGCTGAAGTGGTCCAGCACACCTATCATCTTCAACACCGAGGACTATCCTGACCGCACTACTGCGGTCGTGTGCTTGCCATTGTTGGTTTCACCAACAATCCGCAACCTCAAGGTGACAAAGATGCTGGCTGACGGAGGGGCCGGTCTGAACTTGATCTCGCCTGTTTTGATCAAGGCTGCAGATCCTTGATGGAGACCTCGAGGAGATGGGCACATTCTAAGGGGTCAACCCGGGGAGGAGCCAGCCAAAAGGAAAGGTCACGCTGCCCGTGATGTTTGGAGGCGAGCTGAACTACAGGACGGAGAGGATTGTCTTTGATGAAGCCGAAATCCCCTTGCCCTACAACGGGATCCTCGGCCGCCCGGCACTAGCCAAGTTCATGGTGTCTTTCACATTATGCCTACAACACGCTGAAGATGCCCGGGCCGATGAACATGATCACCGTCCCCTCCAACAAGAAAGACGCATTGATTTGCGCCGACCAACTCTACTAGGAAGCAGTTGCGGAAGCTGCCACCAAGACACCCGCTCTTGCCGACGGAGTCCCAGGAGGGAAAAAGACCGGCGAGACCCCTCGCACCCACTCCGGCAAGCGCACCTCTTCAGGGTGTTGCGCTCCCGTTGAGGACGTGCTAGAGAGCTCCACCAGCAAAAGCAAGAAATCTAGAGCATCACCACCAGAGACCAAGAAGGTGCCCGTCAAGGAGGACGACACGAGGGGAGCTTTTACCATAAGCTCCACCCTCAACGGCAAATAGGAAAGCGAGCTCATCACTTTCCTGCGGGCGAATTTCGATGTGTTTGCATGGCAAGCCTCTGATATCCCCGGCGTTCCCAGGGAAGTGATTGAGCACCATCTTGATGTATGTCCTCATGCATGACCCGTCAAGCAGAAGGTCAGGAAGCAAGCTCTGGAGAGGTAGGAGTTCATCATGGAGGAGATCAGGAAACTAGAGGCGGCGGGCTTGGTAAGAGGGGTACTCCATCCGACGTGGTTGGCCAACCCGGTAGTGGTGCGCAAGGCAAACGGGAAGTGGAGACTATGTATTGATTACACAGACATCAATAAAGCTTGTCCAAAGGATCCCTTCCCGTTACCGTGCATCGACTAGATTGTTGACTCCACGGCCGGGTGTGACCTGTTATCATTCCTCGACGCCTACTCAAGGTACCACCAAATCTTCATGACCAAAGAAGACGAGGAGAGGACAACATTCATCACCCCATGTGGTACGTATTGCTTCTTACGGATGCCTTTCGGGTTGAAGAGTGTTGTCTCAACCTTTGCAAGAGCAGTCCAAATTGGTTTTGAGCCCCAGCTACATAGAAATATGGAAGCTTATATTGATGACATAGTGGTCAAAACCAAGGACAAAGCAACACTCATGCAAGATCTGGAGGAGACATTTGCGAACCTGCACAAGATCAATCTCAAGTTGAACCCTGAGAAGTGTGTCTTCGATGTCAAGTCCGGCAAGCTTCTCGGGTTCTTTGTGTCGCATTGCGGGATTGAGGCAAACCTAGATAAGATCAAGGCCATCGAGCAGATTGAGGCACTTAAACGGATTAAAGACGTGCGTCGGCTCACTGGCTGCGTTGCCGCCATGAGAAGATTCATCTCCAGGTCCGCGGAGCGTGCCCTTCCCTTTTTCAAGATCTTGAAGAAGACGGGCCCAATGGAGTGGACCCTGGAGGCCGAGGCAGTGCTGCAGGACTTGAAGAAGTACCTCTCCTCTACCCCAGTGCTGGTTGTGCCCAAACCACAAGAACCGTTGTTGCTGTACCTAGCAGCAACGAATCAGGTGGTTGGCACTGCACTGGTGGTGCAGAGAGAGGTCGACAAAGAAGTAGCAGCAGCGGAAGAGTCAACGTATCGCGAGCCGGAACCCTCCCCGGCAGGGCTTGGTCCCGGCAAGGCTGAGTCCCCGGCGGAGGCTGACGCCAGTGCGACAGGGCCCGCGCGACTAGGTCAAGCGGCGCAGAAGAAGAAAATGGTGCAGCACCCAGTTTATTCCGTCAGCTCCCTCTTGTAGGGGGCTAGGTCGAGGTACTCAGGTGTGCAAAAGTAGCTCTTCGGCCTCCTTATGGCCTCGAGGAAGCTACGTCATTACTTCCAAGCGCACGAGATCACCGTGGTCACCCGCCTCCCATTGCAACGGATATTGCATAACCCAGATGCAACGGGGAGGATCGTGGAATGGGCCCTGGAGCTGTCAAGTTTCGGTTTAAAGTTCAAAAGCACCTTGATGATTCAGAGCAGAGTCTTGGTGGAGTTCGTTGTAGAATGGACCTCGACGCCCGACGAAGAGGTACAAGAGACCACTCTCCCCGGCAAGGAAACGAGCCGCAATTGGATCATGTTCTTTGATGGGGCTTTTTTGCTGCAAGGCGTCGGTGCTGGTGTGCTGCTTGTCGCACCCACTAGAGAGCACCTCAAGTACGTCATCCAAATGCACTTTCCCCGGGAGATGTCAACTAACAATACCGCCGAGTACGGGGGCTTGCTTACCGGTCTCAGGATCGCGGCGGACCTCGGAGTCAAAAAGCTTATCGTCAGTGGTGATTCGTAGCTCGTCGTCAGGCAGATCAACAAAGATTATCAAAGCCCGTTGATGGAAGCTTACGTGGATGAAGTGAGGAAACTGGAGGAGCACTTTGACGGTATACGAGCAGAGCATGTCCCCCGGACGGAGAACGACATCGCCGACTACCTGTCAAAGCGTGCCACCCTCAAGCTACCTGTGGAACCAGGTACTTTTGTGCATCGGTTAACTCAACCATCCATCGAACCATCAACCGGACAGAACAAGCGGAGGAAGCTAGGCCCCGGCAAGTACTTCCCCACCGAGCTCCCTGGAGCCGCTGGCAAAGATGTTGCCATGGATGCCGATCCTGCCGCGGGTAACAGACTCCGGCAGGGCCTCAGGCCATGGCCGTAGAGACGGTCGCTGCCGTGGCAGAAGAGATGCCTTTGGTCCTTGTTGTCGAGCCACAGGCGCCGGCATGGGCGGAGCACACCGTCCGATTCCTCCAAATAGGATAGCTTCCCGAGGAGCAGGAAGAGGCAGAGAGAGTAGCCCGCCGGTCTGCTTTGTACCAATTCATTGACAATATCTTGTACAGAAAAAGACCGAATGGGGTGAAATTCAAGTGGATCTCCCGGGAGGAAGGACTAGAGCTGTTGGCAGAGATACATGGAGGCATATGTGGCTCCCACATAGGGTCGAGAGCCCTTGCCGGCAAGGCTTTCCGGCAAGGTTTCTTCTGGCCCACTGCCCTCCAGGATGCAACAGCACTAGTAACCAAGTGTGAAGCATGCCAGTTCCATTCGAAGAAGCTTCATCAACCAGCTCAAGCCCTTCAAACCATCCCTCTCTCCTGGCCCTTCTTAGTCTGGAGGCTCGACATATTGGGCCCTTTCCCTCGTGCCGTCGGGGGCTTTGAGTACTTGTACGTTGCAATCGACAAGTTCACAACATGGCCAAAGGTGGAAGCAGTGAGGAAGGTGACAACACAGTCAGCCATCAAGTTCTTCAAAGGGCTAGTTTGCCGTTTTGGTGTACCCAACAGGATCATCACTGACAACAGCACACAGTTCACGAGCCACGCCTTCATGCAGTACATTGAGGATCTCGGCAGCAAGGTTTGTTTTGCTTCCGTGGCACACCCACGAAGCAACGGCCAAGCAGAGAGAGCAAATGCTGAAGTTCTGTGAGGCTTAAGAACGAAGACCTTTGACAAGCTGCGCAAGAGTGGAAGGTGCTGGATTGACGAGTTGTCATCGGTTCTTTGGTCGAGCAGAACGATGCCAAATCGAGCCACCGGCCAGACACCCTTTGCCCTGGTCTACGGGGCAGAAGCAGTTCTCCGCACGGAACTCATATATGGGTCACCTTGAGTGCTCGCTTATGATGAGCTTGAGCAAGAGCGATTGCGGCAAGATGACGCAACGGTCCTTGAGGAAGATTGTCTCTGGGCGGCTGTGAGAGCAGCATGCTACCAGCAAGCCATGCGCCGCTACCATAGCCGCAAGGTTCATGCCCGGAGCTTTGAGGAAGGCGGCCTTGTTCTTCGGCATGTTCAGTCACCCAAGAATTCCAACAAGTTGACGCCAAAGTGGGAAGGCCCTTATCATGTAACGCGAGTCACCGCGCCTAGCGCAGTCCACCTAGAGACCGAAGATGCCCTTCCAGTGAGAAACTCCTGGAACATCGAGCATCTTCGTAAGTTTTACCCATAAGGTGCGGCTTCCGGGCCTCTCGGCAAGCTACCTTTTGTACAAGCTTTACCCGCAAAGCATGTGACCCTTTGTACAATGCCAGGCGCAGACCCTGAGCATAAATAAACAAAGCGCTAGTGCCCTAGGTCATAGCATGCATGCTAGATTGAGTCTCTCCCTCGGTTAGGGCTGATAGTGCTTAGCGGCAACTAACCCCTAGCATAGAGGTCGAGTTTGCATCATTTTGTTCCTATCCTTCCTCTTTGGTATGCAGGGTACATGATATGTTTCCGCCAAGCCAAGTGGAAGGAAGAGAACAAGCCAGCACCCGGGGCCCGGCAAGCCGAGCTTGCCGAGGGCAGAAGACACGGAGGTCCACCCACAGCAAGTCAAGGTTGCCGGGGGCTATAGATTCAGATAAGTTTCCTATCCCCTGTCATGTGTTTCCGTATGAAACTTGGGACGTATGAACCTCGTTTTGTTCCAAGGCTGTCGTGCTTCCCTCGTTCCTATCACCCAAGAGCTTCTTGGTTCAGAATATGGTTGTAGCCGTGGCGGCAAGGAAACAAGCGCAGGGCCCACCCCCACTTCGTACCTACCTCGCCAAAGGCGTAAATTTGGGCGAATGGAGTGGGGGAACAGCGAGGCCTGCTGCCGGGCAATGATGCTTATATTGAAAATAACAAGGACTTGTTCCTTGGTATGGGCTTTGCTCACACGCAGGCATAAGACCCGACAAGCACCCTTTTTTCCATTAATACGTTCCATCCAGGTACAGTTAGTACAGAATATAAACATGAAAAGGGAGGTTATAGGTTTTAGACCTAAATAAGGCCCGTAGGCTTACAAGTTAAAAAAAAGATAAGGTGCCCGTAATCCCTTTCTTGTCCCTCTCCTCAGGAAATGAAACGAGAAAGCAAAAGGGCAAAAGGGGCGCCTAGGCGAGGTACAAGCAGCAGAGGACACCAAGAGAACATGCCCGTGGTCGCCAAGAGAGGGTTGGTGTCGGTGTCAAAACCGGCGGATCTCGGGTAGGGGGTACCGAACTGTGCGTCTAAGGCTAATGGTAACAGGAGGCTGGGGACACGATGCTTACCCAGGTTCGGGCCCTCTCGATGGAGGTATTACCCTGCTTCCTGCTTGATTGATGTTGATGATATGAGTATTACAAGAGTTGATCTACCACGAGATCAGAGAGGCTAAACCTTAGAAGCTAGCCTATGGTATGATTGTTGATGTTGTCCTACGGACTAAACCCTCCGGTTTATATAGACACCGGAGGGGGCTAGGGTTACACAGGGTCGGTTTACAGAGGATGAGATCTACATCCGAATCGCCAAGCTTGCCTTCCACGCCAAGGAGAGTCCCATCCGGACACGGGACGAAATCTTCTATCTTGTATCTTTATAGCCCAACAGTTCGGCCAAAGTATATAGTCCGGCTGTCCGGATACCCCCTTATCAGGACTCCCTCGGTAGTCCCCGAACCAGGCTTCAATGACGATGAGTCCGGCGCGCAGATTGTCTTCGGCATTGCAAGGCATGTTCTTTTCCAAATCCAGTGCATCCGTCGTGGCGAATAGTGTCCGGCCTCCCAGTAAGGTTGTACTCCTCGGCTTCTATGCTTCCATAATGGTCACCTGCATGTGTCGATCGAAGACGAGGGGCTGGGGCATTTTTGCATTTGCTACCCTAATCCCGTAGGTGAGCCGTCTATTTGAGGAGATGGGGATCTTTAGGTCCAGACCACACCATCTTCCCCCAAGCAAGCATTCCATAGAGCGCGTCCAAAAGAGGCCATCCCCTCATTACTGGTCACCGCAGCCCTGCTCGCCGCTCCCCTAGCTCAAGGCCGGAGGATTGGGAAAAGTGCTCCATCCCTCACAGCCACCTAATAGAGCTGCAGAACAAAGGGTTCCTTCGGCCCGCATACATGGTCCCCGTCCAATCTGGACTAGCCACTTATAATGGCGGGGAGCAAGCGGAGAGATTCCCTAACCCATCTCGGGAGGAGCGAGTATGTCTCGTTCCATACCTGCTAAGAGGCGTCGGGTTTCCAATCCACCCATTCCTCTGTGGGCTCCTGGAGTTCTATGGTCTCCAGTTGCATAATCTTACCCCCGCCTCCATACTGCACATCGTGGGTTATGTTGCTCTCTGCGAGCTGTTCCTGGGCTGTGAAGCTCATTTTGAATTATGGAAGAGGTTATTTTGCCTCATCCCCCGCAACCAGGAGGGATCTATATATCAAGTGGGCGGCGCCGAAATATGGTGCATCGCCCAGACCGGATACCTATCCGGTACTCCAAAGACGGCGTCCGAAGACTGGACCTTGGAGTGGTTTTATGTTGATGACGTTCCCCTTCTAGACCCAGTCTGGACGGGCCTTCCCGAGTTTACCAATACGCCGCTGAAGAAACGCCAAAGCTGGCGCCCTCGGAGCCCACGAGAGGAAGAAAACAAGGAAGTCTTCTATCTGATGAGCCGGATACGAACCCTGGCCAAATCAGTATTGATGATAATCAAAGTTATGGCAATATTCATAATAAGGGGAGTGCAGCCACTTCAATATAGAGGAAAACCTATGTGGCACTTCAATGGAGAAGACGATGCCTCCCACTGCGGTTGCAAAGGTCTGGACTCCACCACATCTTTGGCGAGGATACTGTCCAAATTGTACAAAGGAGAATAAGAGTAGTTCCTCCGCATTAAACCGCATGATGGGTTTTCCATGTACAACCCCTGAAGCTGGGTAAGTTGTCACCTTTTACTCGACTCTATTCGTTCTCACCTTCTTTGTCACAATTATTTACCTTGCCGTTTCGAAACAGGAACTAAGTAAGGCCATGAAAGAGTTCAATAACCCCTCTCCGCAGCCAGAGGATTCCGGCTGGGCTCACGCCCCCGGACTTGAAGAAGATCCGGACATATTTGTCGAATTCGTTGACGGGGCTTTCTATCAGGCAAGCAGTGGCGGCTCTTTAGTGGCCATCATTGCGGATTATCCCGGACTGCTTATCGTGTCGTACGTAAGTAATGTCGGGGTTCCAACCTTCCGAAAGAATTCCTTCATTTTGCCATACCTTAAGCTCATATGCCGTACTTTTATAGAAACGACAGTCGGGATGTCGTGCGGAAACCGCGGAGGCTTCTCGGCAAGAGGCGGCTAGACAAGGTAGGCTTAAACGGAAGGCGGTTAGGAGTGATACACAGGCGCAGAGGTATTCGTCAAACTTGCCCCGTGGTTTATTTGGTCCTTTTGTCGAGGCCTGACGGCTTTAATTACGTCCGAACAGGAAACGTCAGACTATGCTCGGGGACCCTACCGGCCACGCCTCTAGCAGCCGGATTTCTGGATCGTATTCACAGGCGGAGGCGGACGTGGGGACAGTGCCAAACTGTCCTCCTGCGGAGGACACGGATATGCTTTCAGCCAAAAATTCATAAGTGGAGAGCGCCATGAATCACCGGCGCCGACGGGCCGTACTCCGCGTTGGTATTTTTTCCGAAGAGGCGTTCAATGCCTTCAATTTTGGACACGCCTATATCCGCGATGCTCAAGATGGACTTGCCAGAGCAACGAACCAATATGTGAAGGATATACAGGTAAGAAAACTTAATAAGTATGTATAGTAGTAGCCCCTGAGACTTGAAACAGTTGGCACAACTGATTTAAGGATCATTAAATGCATAGGTTCTTGTAGAGAAGAATGCCCAGTTGTCTCAGGAGCTGGAGGAGTGTAAGGCCCATATGAAGGCCAATGTAGCGGAACAAGAGGAGTCCAAGAAGGCTTCTTCTGGTAATAATTTCCTTCTACCAGTTTGTATGTTCGGCACGGTTTAGAAATCTGATGAAAGATTCGGAAGATGACCCCGGAGGAAATCCGGAGACTGTGGGGAATAATGAGCTGCATCTGGGAAGTCAGCTGAAAGCGGGCGAACGTGTGCTGACGCAGTCTATTCAGGAGAAGAATAAGTTGCAAGATACTAATCTCCAACTGAGCATCGAATTGAAATATGTTCGGGCTCAGCTCGCCGACTCCATGAAGGAGAGACGGAGGCTTCGACGAGGCATTTATAGTAAGTGCTTGAACAAACTGTAGTATCATTCGGCGAGGCGGCATATTAACAGAGTTATGTCTACAGGTATGTTGACGGGACGCCCTGGAGAGGAGATACCCGGGTCTGCAGGCGATATGCTGCAAGAGCTTCCACAACTGCACGAACGATCACGGCAGGTGATGCAGGGTATTGCCCAGGCTTTGTGGCCGTCCGCTTCCCTGCCAGGAGGCATGAGAGAACTTGTAGAGATGCTCAAAGGAGCACGGTGGCGCTTCTGATTATGGAAGATATCAGCTTGCCGGCAAGGTGCGAGAGAAGCTTGGGCCATGGTAAAGACGCGATACGCCAAGGCTGACCCGAACCATATGGCCGAAGTCGGAGCGGCTGGTCCAAATGGACAAGAGATACCCGTTAGTTTGGTATATGATCAACTAGAATTAGCTGCAAAGTATTCCCAGCAGGATTGTAAGCTAGACAGCCTATTGGATGGTATAGAGGAAGAGTACATCCAGTCTATATGATTATGTAATTTGAATGGGCTCATGTACTCCCTAGCCGGATTGAAAATCATTTGTCATGGCGGACCTTTTCGCTTCAGCCCCCGGATCCGATAGTCCGGAGTGTATCCGAATACCCACACAGTTATGAAAAACCGGGGTATGCTTGGAAACCAGGCGTAGGGGTCATAAGTGCTTGAATAGACAAGTACCCAACTAGTTATGTTATATTACATGGATAGTAAGAAACATCTTCCAGAGAGAATAGTTCCGTTAGGGGTTCCTTTCTCTGGGTACGCATGCATCGATGTGCATGTCCGAACTACGAATAGAAGCGCAGGAAACAACATCTTTTGTTCACCGACCGAATATTCCCTTAAGAATGCTAGCTTTCGGCTTCACCCAGTCTGAGGTACACATCCGGCTCAACCGGCAGTAACAATCGCAGAGGTGCTCCCCTTATGCCCTAGCCGAATTAACGGGAACATAGGGCATAAATACAAGAGCCGGGCAACCCAGCATGGCCAAAACTTAAGTCATATCGATGCATATAATGGAGAAGAAAAGGCACATATGGAAAGAAAAATACATATATGGCTGGCAAGAGGCCATGAAAGTGGTTATATTTAGCTTCCGAATAGGAAGCCCCCAGGTATAGTGTGCACGCACAATGCGGCCGGAGTGCTCAGGGCATCCGTATAGTTTTAAGACTGCATATATAAAAAAGGAAAAAGGGGCGAGAAAGGAGGAAAGAGGACATAATTGAAGAGGCGGAGTGAAGGAGACAAACATTGGGTTCGGTGCTAGGCGTAGAATCTCCGGAGTTTGGCCGCGTTCCATGGGTTCGGCTCGAGTCTGTTGTCAGATGCATTGCGCAGACGGTACGTTCCTCCGGTGAGAACTTTATCAATGATGAAGGGACCCTCGCACTTGAGTTTGAGCTTGTCCTTCTTCTTCTCAGGTAGGCGTAGAATGAGTTCGCCAATATTATAAGTTTTGGCCCGTACTTCTCTGCTTTGATACCTTCGAGCCTGTTGCTTGATACGTCCATTTTGCATCATGCTTTTATACCAATATTTATTGCATTATGGGCTGTTATTTCACGTTATGTCACAATACTTATGGCTATTCTCCCTTATTTTACAAGGTTTATATGAAGAGGGACAATGCCGGCAGCTGGAATTCTGGGTTGGAAAAGGAGCAAATATTGGAGGCCTATTTTACATAACTCCAAAAGTCCTAAAACTCCACAGAATACCTTGAAATAAATAAAGAAAAATCATCTCCAAAGATGAAGGCCAGGGGGGGCACACCCTGCTCACGAGGGTGGGGGGCGCCCCCCTGGGTACGCCCCCCTACCTCGTGGGCCCCCTGGTGGCTCTCTGACGCCCATCTTCTCCTATATGAAGTCTTTCGATGATAAAAAAATCAAGAAGAACCTTTCGGGACGAGACTCCGCCGCCATGAGGCGGAACCTTGGCGGAACCAATCTAGGGCTCTGGCAGAGCCGTTCTACCGGGGACACTTCCCTCTGGGATGGGGAAATCATCACCATCGTCATCACCAACGCTCCTCTCATCAGGAGAGGGCAATCTCCATCAACATCTTCACCAACACCATCTCATCTCCAAATCCTAGTTCATCTCTTGTATCCAATTCTTGTCTCCAAGTCCGGGATTGGTGCTAGTAGGTTGCTAGTAGTGTTGATTACTCTTTGTAGTTGATGCTAGTTGGTTATTTGGTGGAAGACCATATGTTCAGATCCTTTATGCACATTATTACCCCTCTGATTATGAACATGGATATGCTTTGTGAGTAATTACGTTTGTTCCTGAGGACAAGGGAGAAGTCTTGCTATTAGTAGTCATGTGAATTTGGTATTCGTTTGATATTTTGATAAGATGTATGTTGTCTAACCTCTAGTGGTGTTATGTGAACGTCGACTACATAACACTTCACCATTATTTGGGCCTAGAGGAAGGCATTGGTAAGTAATAAGTAGATGATAGGTTGCTAGAGTGACAGAAGCTTAAACCCTTGTTTATGCGTTGCTTCGTAAGGGGCTGATTTGGATCCACATGTTTCATGCTATGGTTTAGGTTCACCTTAATACTTTTGTTGTAGTTGCGGATGCTTGCAATAGAGGTTAATCATAAGTGGGATGCTTGTCCAAGTAACGGCAGTACCCAAGCACTGGTCCACCCACATATCAAATTATCAAAGTACCGAACGTGAATCTTATGAGCGTGATGAAAACTAGCTTGAAGATATTCCCATGTGTCCTCGGGAGCGCTTTTCCTATTATAATAGTTTGTCTAGGATTGTCCTTTGGTACAAAAAGGATTGGGCCACCTTGCTGCACCTTATTTACTTTTATTACTTGTTGCTCGTTACAATTTATCTTATCAAAAAACTATTTGTTACCATTTATTTCAGTACTTGCAGAGAACACCTTGCTGAAAACCGCTTATCATTTCCTTCTGCTCCTCGTTGGGTTCGACACTCTTACTTATCGAAAGGACTACGATAGATCCCCTATACTTGTGGGTCATCAAGACTCTTTTCTGGCGCCGTTGCCGGGGAGTGAAGCGCCTTTGGTAGGTGGAATTTGCTAAGGAAAATTTTATTTAGTGTGCTGAATTTTTTTGTCACTTGTTACTATGGAAAGTAATTGTCTGAGGGGCATGTTCGGGGTATCTTCACCCCATCCAGCAGAGCAAAGAGTTGCTCCTCAACCTACTCAACCTACTGAACCTATTGAAAATTAAACTCCTTTTGAGATTCCTTCAGGTTTGATGGAAAAACTGCTAGCTAACACTTTTACAGGAGATGGAACAAAGCATCCAGATGAACATCTACGTTATGTGGATGATGTTTGTGGATTATTTAAGCTTGCAGGTATACCCAATGATGTTGTTAAGAAGAGGGCTTTCCCTTTATCTTTGAAGGGAGACACATTGACATGGTACAGGCTATGTGATGATGCGAGATCATGGAATTATAAAAGATTCAAATTGGAATTTCATCAAAAGTATTACCCTATGCATCTTGTTCATCGTGATCGCAATTATATATATAATTTTTGTCCTCGCGAAGGAGAAAGCATCGCTCAAGCTTGGGGGAGGCTTAAATCAATGTTATATTCATGCCCCAATCATGAGCTCACAAGAGAAGTAATTATGCAAAGTTTTTATGCTCAGCTTTCTGATAACAATCGCTCCATGCTCGATACTTCCTGTGCTGGCTCTTTCATGATGAAGAATATTGAATTTAGATGGAATTTACTGGATAGAATTAAACGCAACTCTGAAGATTGGGACCTCGACGAAGGTAAGGAGTCAGGTATGACACCCAAGTTTGATTGTGTTAAATCTTTTATGGACACCGATATTTTCCGTAAGTTTAACACTAAATATGGACTTGACTCTGAGATAGTAGCTTCTTTCTGTGAATCGTTTTCTACTTATGTTGATCTCCCCAAGGAGAAGTGGTTTAAATAACACCCCCCCATAGAAATGAAAGTAGTTGCACCTATTAAAGTTGAAGAAAAGATTATCACTTATAATGACCCTATTGTTCCCACTTCTTATGTTGAGAGACCACCTTTCCCTGTTAGAATGAAGGATCATGCTAAAGCTTCAACTGTTATTCGTAAAAGCAATATTAGAACTCTGAACAAGTCAAAGTAGAACCTAATATTGCTATTGTTAAAGATCTCTTGTCTGATAATATCGATGGGCATGTTATTCAATTTCAGGGTGAGACTGCCAGAATTGCTAAACCTTGTGATAAAGATAAACATAGACCTGTGGTGGGCGTGCCTGTTATTTCTGTTAAAATAGGAGATCATTGTTATCATGGCCTATGTGATATGGGTGCTAGTGCTAGTGGTATACCTTATGAATTATATAAAGAAATTAAGCATGAAATTGCACCTGCTGAGTTAGAAGAAACTGATGTCACAATTAAACTCGCCAATAGAGATACTATTTCACCAGTGGGAATTGTTAGAGATGTTGAAGTCTTGTGTGGGAAAACTAAATATCCTACTGATTTTCTTGTTCTTAGTTCCCCGCAAGATAGCTTTTGTCCCATTATATTTGGTAGATCCTTCTTGAGTACTGTTAATTCTAAGATAGACTGCGAAAAGAATGTTGTTACTATTGGCTTGGATAATATGGTTCATGAGTTTAATTTCTCTAAATTTAGTAAACAACATCGTGAGGAAGAATTGCCTAGTAAGGATGAAATTATTGGTCTTGTCTCTATTGCTGTACCTCCTAGTGGTCCTTTAGAACAGTATTTGCTAGACCATGAAAATGATATGTTCATGAATGAAAGAAGGGAAATAGATGAAGTATTCTTTAAACAGGAACCTATTCTGCAACACAATTTTCCTATTGAAATCTTCGGGGATCCCCCTCCACCCAAGGGTGATCCCGTGTTTGAGCTTAAACCATTGCCTGATAATCTTAAATATGCTTATCTTGATGAAAAGAAAATATATCCTGTCATTATTAGCGCTAACCTTTCAGAGCATGAAGAGGAAAGATTATTGAAAACTCTTAAGAAGCACCGTGCCGTTATTGGATATACACTTGATGATCTTAAGGGCATTAGTCCCACTCTATGTCAACATAAAATAAATTTGGAAGCTGATGCCAAACCAGTTTGTGATCCTCAATGACGTTTGAATCCTAAAATGAAAGAAGCGGTAAGAAAAGAAATACTCAAGCTTTTGGAGGCAGGTATAATCTATCCCGTTGCTGATAGTCAGTGGGTAAGTCCTGTCCATTGTGTCCCTAAGAAGGGAGGTATTACAGTTGTACCTAATGATAAAGATGAATTGATCCCTCAAAGAATTATCACAGGTTATAGGATGGTAATTGATTTCCTTAAATTAAATAAGGCCACTAAGAAAGATCATTACCCCTTACCTTTTATTGATCAAATGCTAGAAATGTTATGCAAACATACACATTATTGCTTTCTAGATGGTTATTCCGGTTTCTCTCAAATACCTGTGTCAGCTAAAGATCAATCAAAGACTACTTTTATGT
The DNA here is from genome assembly GCF_018294505.1 of Triticum aestivum. NCBI lineage: Eukaryota > Viridiplantae > Streptophyta > Magnoliopsida > Poales > Poaceae > Triticum > Triticum aestivum. The sequence continues at coordinate 11,282,667 of NC_057807.1, forward strand.
GCCCTTTTGGTACTTTTGCTTATAGACGTATGCCTTTTGGTTTATGTAATGCACCTGCTACCTTTCAAAGATGCATGATGGCTATATTCTCTGACTTTTGCGAAAAGATTTGTGAGGTTTTCATGGATGACTTTTCCGTCTATGGTTCCTCTTTTGATGATTGCTTAAGTAATCTTGATCGAGTTTTGCAGAGATGTGAAGAAACTAATCTTGTCTTGAATTGGGAAAAGTTCCACTTTATGGTTCATGAAGGTATTGTCTTGGGGCACAAAGTCTCTGAAAGATGTATTGAAGTTGATCAAGCCAAGGTTGATGCTATTAAAAAGATGCCATGTCCCAAGGACATTAAAGGTATAAGAAGTTTCCTTGGTCACGCCGGATTTTATAGGAGGTTCATTAAGGACTTCTCAAAAATTTCTCGGCCTCTGACTAATTTATTACAAAAAGATGTACCATTTATCTTTGATGATGATTGTGTAGAAGCATTTGAAATACTTAAGAAAGCACTAGATTCTGCACCTGTTGTTCAGCCACCTGATTGGAATTTACCCTTTGAAATTATGTGTGATGCTAGTGATTATGCTGTAGGTGCTGTTCTAGGGCAGAGAGTTGATAAGAAATTAAATGTTATCCATTATGCTAGTAAGACTCTAGACAGTGCTCAAAGAAATTATGCTACTAACGAAAAGGAACTTTTAGCAGTGGTGTTTGCTTGTGATAAGTTTAGACGTTATATTGTTGATTCCAAAGATACTATTCACACTGATCATGCTGCTATTAAATATCTTATGGAAAAGAAGGATGAAAAACCTAGGCTTATTAGATGGGTTCTCCTCCTCCAAGAATTTGATTTGCATATTGTTGATAGAAAAGGAGCCGAGAACCCCGTTGCAGATAACTTATCTAGGTTAGTGAATGTTCTTGATGACCCACTACCTATTAATGATAGCTTTCCTGATGAACAATTAAATGTCATAAGAACTTCTCGTAGTACTCCTTGGTATGCTGATTATGCAAATTATATTGTTGCTAAATTTATACCACCTAGCTTCACATACTAGCAAAAGAAAAAGTTTTTCTATGACTTGCGACATTACTTTTGGGATGATCCGCATCTTTATAAAGAAGGAGTAGATGGTGTCATTAGACGTTGTGTACCTGAGCATGAACAGGAACATATTCTACGCAAGTGTCACACTGAAGCTTATGGAGGACACCATGTTGGAGATAGAACTGCACATAAGGTATTGCAATCTGGTGTTTATTGGCCTACTCTCTTCAAAGATGCCTGTAAGTTTGTTTTGTCTTGCGACGAATGTCAAAGAATTAGTAATATTAGTAGACGTCAAGAAATGCCTATGAATTATTTGCTTGTTATTGAGCCATTTGATGTTTGGGGCTTTGATTATATGGGACCTTTTCCTGCCTCTAATGGATACACACATATTTTAGTTGCTGTTGATTACGTTACTAACACTACTAGAGACTGGGAATTTGCCATCAGCCAGCTCTTTGCCATCTGCCAGCTGATGGCAAAGAACGTCTTTGCCATCTGCTTATAAAAAACAGATGGCAAAGAACTGACAGACGGCAAAGAACATGGTTGCCATCAGCGAATTCTTTGCCATCTGCCAACAGATGGCAAATAATCTTTGCCATCTGCCAGCAGATGGCAAAGAGGTTGGCAAATCATGTGGACGTCAAGAGTGTAACGGTGTATCAGCCCCACCTCTTTGCCATCTGCCAGCAGACGGCAAAGATTCTTTGCCATCTGCTGGCAGATGGCAAAGAGATGGGGTTATTTTTTTCCAGATAAAAAAACTGTGGGGTTATCCCTTCCCTCTCTCCCCTCCTCTCCCTCTCTCCCCTCCTCTCCCACGCATCTGCACGCATCTCACCAGCCGCCGCCCCACCACCCCGCCGCCCCGCCGCCCCACCACCCCGCCGCCCCGCTGCCGCCCCACCACCCCGCCGCCGCCCACCACCCCACCACCCCGCCGCCCGCAGAGGCCCCCCCTTTCCCTAGCGTGCGTGCGGTCCCCCGCGGCGACCTCTCCACTCGCCGTCGCCGTCCGTCGGGGAGGGAGCGTGCGTGCGGTCCCCCGCGGCGACCTCTCCACTCGCCGTCGACGCCCTCGGCCACTCGCCGTCCCGACCTCTCCACTCGCCTCCTCTGGCCAGCCAACCATAGTGGCATCGTTCCTCTGACACCGGTCGGCGCTTCGACTTCGACTCCTACAACCGGCACCTCGACTTGTCAACATCCTCCGTCGCCAAATCTTAACCACTACGAGTTCATCCGGCCATCGTCGTGAACCTCCAAGCAGATATGCCACGCCCTTCATGTGTATGTCCCGTTATATCTCCACTATGTTCCTCTCTTCTGATTTTCAGGAAGAAAGTTGATTGGTGGCCGTTTCCAGTATGTTTATATTAATTTTGCAATATAGATATTTGTTCAGATTCTTCTAAGCAGTGCTCTAGCAGAAGGGTGCTTCCCTTTCCTTACTGTTGTTGCTAAATATTTATTTTTGTGACATATGAGGACTGAATAGCATCAGGCCAACGACCTCACCCTGGGAGTCCACTTCTTCACGGTCACGACATCTGCCTTGAAAAATTATCTGGAGGTAATTTATTTGGTTCCCTCCATTGGATGTAGATGCCCTATTTTGTGTTGTTTAGTTGTATGCAGTTCATGCAAACGTCCTGAAGCATTTTATTGGCATTGGATAGAGCTGAGAAATTCTATTTATGCTTACAGTTTTGTGTGCCTTTTTCTAGCAGTGAGTTCCAGAGACGAATGGGGAACTGGACTTTGAGCTGGAGCGGTCATGTGTTCTTGCACCTGGGGATTAAAAGCCAATATACAATTTGTTCATTTTCTTTTAGAGGTATGTAACATTGATTCGTACGATTAGTTGGTACTTAAGAACATGGATACCCACACTTTCCAGGATGGCTCAAGCTGTTCTGATAGTTGATATAGATTTAAATGACTAGGAGAACCTAAGTGGCTCATTCATACGCCACCATTTCCAATATATATGGGGCAGTTCTTAAATGTGCAAATGTTCAAGAAATGAGTGCTCTCATTTGTCATGCCATGGAAGTATGGTTTGAAGTTTCCTTACTGCAAAGATTTTTCTTCAACATCTATGAGCTGGCTAGCAAAATTATTGTAACTACAATTCACATCAGATATAAGGCGACAAATAGGGCATCATCTAGGTCCATACATCTTAATATCATTTTCACTGACGGTTGCTTTGCTATCATAGTCATTGTTTATGACAGAATGTATAAACCACATGGAGCTTGTGACATCGGATGAAGCTAGCGCATGGCGGCATACAACAGGAGCTATTAGAGCTGGTTGTTACACGGTATTGCTTCCTGAAAATGGGTCGCTTCATCCTGAGTGTTTTATCTTTGTCGGGCATTACATGCTCATCCACATGCTGACCAATTAGTTAGTGAAAGCAGATAGGCTTTCCCTTGCAGAAGAACGGCATGCTCCCTTGCAAAAGAGTAGTAAGCATAGAAGTACAAATGTGGACTGGATTCAAACTTGTCAAAAAAAAAAAACTTGTGGACATGCAGGATGTAGATCTGGATTTTCTTAGGTTACATGGATGTCATTGCTATATTCGATATCATGGACACATTTAAAATGTTGCCTGCTGATTTTGTTTTTGTGTACGACACCCATCAAATGTTGTTTGCTTGTACACCATTTATGGGAAACATGATCTGATGTACTACTCTTTCCCGGGACATTGACCGGCTGCCCCTGTGCTATCTGCACCAACAAAACTCACCAATGAAAACTGAATCACAATTTAAGTGGCCTAATAAGGCCAACCCAAGAAGTCAAAACTTTAGTTTGATTCCTCAAAAAGGATCAAAACTAAATAAATAGAAAATACCACCTAATCTTCTTCTAATCTGATTTCCTAGGTTGGTCATCTTGTTGAGTATATCCATTAGTATTGAGTCTTGACTCGATCCAAGTCTTTCTTGCCGCACAGCACCGGTGCCATCTTGCCGCCGGTCTCGACGGCTTCCACATCTGTACTTGACATATATAACTGAAATACGACTGAAAGGTCAAAGTGGAATACGATCAGGATATCCGGATATGCATTTTTTGAGTGGATTGTACATGCTAAATCAACATATCATGTGTAGATCGTGTTGTAGAGTATATATGCGTAGATTGCTTGATTGGGTAGCACCTGCTAAATCAGTATCATGAGATAAAATCATGTACGTATACATGATTGATTACTGTACTTGGAAATTGAAATTCATATGTTGAGGTTGATATACCTGATGGGTTGCTGTAGTTGAAAAAGAGATTGCATGGTTGCCGAGCGGACTCCATATGACGGAGGAAATAATCACCGCCAGCGAACATAGGTAGGAGAGCACAATTTAAGGAGGAGGAGGTAGCGTCCATGTAGAGGACTCCATGAATATTTTAACCGGCAGAGTATTTTATTGAGATGGAGCCTTTTACGGGATTGTGGTTTTCTTTCTCCTTTTTCGTTGGAAGTTTTTTAGGTGATGACACTTTCCTTTTTCTTTCTTTTTTTGATCTGGACGCTTTACTTTTTTATTTCGAGGGAACGGCTGGAGGATTTTTTTTGTTTGTTTCACTAACGTGGGTCGTGTCAGATCGTTTTTCAATGGGACAGGATCATTTGTGTTACGCAAGTTTTCATTCTATCCTGTACGTAAATTTCAAAATCCAACGGTGTAATTAATTTTGATGATGTGGATTAATTAGAGTACTTAAAAGGTGCCTCCAATTAGTAATAAGAAGATGCTGTTTTCTTTTAGGAGGAGATTTATCAAGAAAAAAAATGAAACCTGAACTTGCTTGGTTACTTGGCAACGACCAAGCATATGCGTGTGCGTGTGTGTGTGTGTTTGTGTGTAGTCATCATCTTAAGTTTGGACAAGTGAAGTGGTAGGATCACATCTGCACGATTCATGTGTCCACTGTGATTTGCACTGTTTAACTCGCCTAAAATATTTGTTTTTTTGGTGATGGCGATCGCTTTAAATTAACCATATATCAAATGTACAACTATCAATGCATCTACTAGGGAGTTTGACACGGGATTGCACAAACCTGAACCTGCTCGGTTCAACATTCAGATGCTGAACATGGCATGCTTCTTATTTTTTGCAGGGCATGATGTAGTGCCCAGGATGCTCTTCGGATGGCTCCCAGGATGGGATTGAACCCAGTTGAGGTACCACTGCATTTCCTTCTTCTTCAATTGTTTGTGCCCAAGTGTTACCATTTTCTTGAGATTCTTCTTCAATTGCTTGTGCGCAACTGTCGGAATTTCTGTTTTTCATGGTTTTCTCGTTGCCGCATGTGCAGGTCCTTGGGAAATCAGGCCCTCCTGTTTCCAAGATCATAGGCTTTCACAAAGACAAGTATACCAAGGATGCCATGGAGAAAGATCGCCTAAAAGAACAAGGTATGTGATAAAATCATCCTGCTTGGGTAAATTTGTCGTCACACCACAACTGAAGCTGAGTTGGAATGCTTAGAACAGAGCCACGTTTGAAAGTGTGCAACATCATATAATTTTGAACTGAAGCTTCCTTGTTGTGCGTTAACAAACATGTTATATTGTTGATTTGCAAGATCATAGGCTTTCACATATCATGTTTCAACTTTGCAGGTCATAATGTTGTACCGAGGGCATAAAGTTGTATCCAGGATGGGCTTGCACCTGGTTGAGGTAGTGCTGCATTTCCTTCTTCAATTGTTTGAGCCCAAGTTTTAGCATTTTCTTGAGATTCTTCTTCAATTGTTTGTGCGCGACTGTCAGCATTTCCATTTCTCATGGTTATCTTGTCACCGCCCATGCAGGTCCATCCGAAATAGGACCATCCTGCTTGCAAGATCATGGACTTCCACAAAGACAAGTATAACAAGGATGTCAAGTAGAAAGAGCACGTAAAAACCAAGGTATGTGTGTTGTGCCATCACTACTGACGCTGAGTTGAGATGCTTAGAGCACAGCAAATATATTCCATGTGCTGGCTATTTTATTTGTAAAGAATTTTGTTTTTCTCAAGGGAAGGGAGGAGTAAATGAGATGGTGGGATTGACTCTAACCTGTCAATCTGCTGGTTTTGATGGCTGTAGTATGTGTTGTTCAGTTGCAACATAAGACATGGTTGTGCATGTTTTGATCCTTGTTGTGGAATCGAAACAACTCCTTGTATACTTTATTTGATTATTACTGCCAGTATTCTGCCTGTGAGCCATGGTGTTGATTTCAAGTGGAAGAACTGCTGTCCGTTGTTTTCAGGGTCCAAGAAGTATGTTTTCTTGTATTTAGTTTTTGTTTTGACCTTGTGAAACTTGCTACCTATGGATGAAACTGTGTAATATTGATGAAACTATGTATATGTACGGATGAAACTTGCTACTATTGGTAACATGGTTGGATACATATGTGTTCATGACTATTGGTAATATGTGTTGAATATGCTATATTGGTCATATAAATATATTTGTGTTTGATTTCTGTGAAAATGAATTGATATAAGAAAAATCAAAATTAAATGGGGCAATATAGTCGCAGATGGCAAAGAGCTTTGCCATCAGCTGGCAGATGGCAAAGAGGCCACGTGTCATGTTTGGGTTGGCCTATTTGGCTCTTTGCCATCAGCTAGCAGACGGCAAACAGCCTGCAGCCTTTGCCATCTGCTGGCAGATGGCAAAGTATGCTGTTAGCCTTCTAACGGGGCTAACCCCGTTAAGAGGCTTTGCCATCTGCCGGCAGATGGCAAAGCCACAGGCTCTTTGCCATCAGCCAGCAGATGGCAAAGCCACAGGCTCTTTGCCATCAGCCAGCAGACGGCAAAGAAGCCTTTACCGGCAGGGTTTCGGACGACTGGTTTGCCATCTGCTGGCAGATGGCAAAGCCTTTGCCATCCGCCGACCATGCCTTTGCCATCTGCCATGGCAGATGGCAAACTGCCAGATTCCAGTAGTGTAAGTGGGTGGAAGCTATTCCAACTAGTAGTGCTGATCATAACACATCTATTAAAATGCTTAAGGAAGTTATTTTTCCGAGGTTTGGAGTCCCTAGATATTTAATGACTGATGGTGGTTCACACTTCATTCATGGTGCTTTCCGTAAGATGCTTGCTAAATATGACGTTAATCATATGATTGCATCTCCTTATCACCCTCAGTCTAGTGGTCAAGTAGAATTGAGCAATAGGGAGCTCAAATTAATTTTGCAAAAGACTGTTAATAGGTCTAGAAAGAATTGGTCCAAGAAACTTGATGATGCATTATGGGCCTATAGAACTGCATATAAAAATCCTATGGGTATGTCTCCGTACAAAATGGTCTATGGAAAAGCTTGTCACTTACCTCTCGAACTAGAACATAAGGCATATTGGGCCATTAAAGAGCTCAACTATGATTTCAAACTTGCCGGTGAGAAGAGGTTATTTGATATTAGCTCACTTGATGAATGGAGAGCCCAAGCTTATGAAAATGCCAAGTTGTTTAAAGAAAAGGTTAAAAGATGGCATGACAAAAGGATACAAAAGCATGAGTTTCGTGTAGGTGATTATGTATTGCTATACAACTCTCATTTAAGTTTTTTTGCAGGTAAGCTTCTCTCTAAGTGGGAAGGTCCCTACGTTATCGAGGAGGTCAATCGTTCCGGTGCCATAAAATTCAACAACTTCGAAGGCACAAATCCGAAGGTGGTAAATGGTCAAAGGATCAAACACTATATCTCAGGTAATCCTATAAATGTTGAAATTAATATTATTGAAACCGTGACCCCGGAGGAGTACATAAAGGACACTTTCCAGAACGTTCCAGACTCCGAAAAGGAATAGGTATGTGGTACGGTAAGTAAACTGACTCCAAAACAATTTTTAAGGCAATATTTCTCCGTTTTGGAATATTTAGAAAAATAGAAAAATAAGCAGCAGTCCGGGGAGGACACGAGGCCTCCACGAGGGTGGAGGGCGCGCCCCCTACCTCGTGAGCACCTCGTGTGCCCTCCGGACTCCATTTCCTTGCACGACACGTATTTTGGTCAGTAAAAATTCATTATATATACTCCTGAAGGTTTTGACTCTCATATCACGCAAATATCCTCTGTTTTCGTTTCGAGCTGTTGCTGCTGCAGATTAAAGCAAGATGTCATCTCAAGATTCGCAGGGAGAAAGCTATGTGGCTGATTTCCTTGCAGACCCTAAGGTCTACAGAGACTTGGACCATAGTGGCTGGACCACAGAAGAAGAAGAAGACTATGAGCCTAAGGAGAAGGAGGAAACAAGCTCAGACGAAGATGAAGTTCCGCTACCTCAACCAGTGGATATGCATGTGGAGTTTAAAAAGTCAAGTCTACCTGATAGAGCAAACAAGCCAAAGATCAAGTTTATCCCTTTTTGTCTCTTGCAGGAAAATAAGCAAGAACTATGCAAAAGAGTATTAAGTCTTGAGCGGGAGATCGAAGACCTAAAAGAACAAAACATTATACTCAAGCGTAAATTGAGGAAGAAGCCACCGACAATACCTCCACCGCCAACAACAAAGAAGGAGAAATAATCACATGGGCATGGGCACTCCCCTTGGCAACTGCCAAGCTTGGGGGAGGTGCCCTGGTATCATATCACCATCACAACTCCTATCTTTACAGTTTTTCTTAGTTCGATCCTATTAGTAGTATCTTGATTTAGTAGAATAAAGTCGTGGCATGATCTAGTTTTTAGTTTTGCTTTACGATCCTTCTTTGTAATCGAGTTCGTGAGTTATATAATAAAGATTAGTGTTGAGTCAAGGGCTTGATTGTTTTACCATGATCTTGGGTAAGTAGAAGAAAAGAATAAAAAGAATCAAGGAGCTCATATTGATCTTAGTGAAAGTAATGACTTCACATAGAAAGAGTATGATGATTAAAAGTTGTTGGGAGTCGGCAAATATATCTTTGGTCATCGTTGCAATTAATAGGAAGTAATAAGGAAAGAGAGGTTTCACATATAGATATATTATCATTGACATCTTTTATGATTGGGAGCACTCATTAAAATATGACATGCTAAAGAGTTGAGGTTAGACAAGGAAGACAACATAATGAGTTATGTTTTCTTACATTCGAGATAAAGTATGTTGTCATGGATCCTCTACCGTGTTGAGCTATCCTTTCCCCCTCATGCTAGCCAAATTCTTAGCACCAAGTAGAAATACTACTTGTGCTTCCAAATACCCTTAAACCAGTTTTGCCATGAGAGTCCACCATATCTACCTATGGATTGAGTAAGATCCTTCAAGTAAGTTGTCATCGGTGCAAGCAATAAAAATTGCTCTCTAAATATGCATGACTTATTAATGTTGAGAAATAAGCTTTGTACGAACTTGCTGTGGACGCAATAAAAGCGACGGACTGCATAATAAAGGTTCACATACAAGGGGCAATATAAAGTGACGTTCTTTTGCATTAAGATTTTGTGCATCAACCCTAAACGCGCATGAAAACCTCTGCTTCCCTCTGCGAAGGGCCTATCTTTTATTATTATCCTCTACCTCACAAGAGTCACGGTGATCCTCACCTTTCCTTTTTCATTTTATCCTTTGGCAAGCTCAGCATGTTGGAAAGAGTATGATATACATATCTAATTGGATGTGGGGGAGCGTGAATTATTATAGTTGACATTACCCTTGAGGTAAAAGGTTGTGGGGCAAAACTATAAGCCCCTATCTTTCTTTGTGTCCGATTAAAACTCCGTAACCACAAGTATCGCGTGAGTGCTAGCAATTATGAAGGACTAAATGATAGTTGAGTATGTGGAATTGCTTTTAAGCTCTGACATAGACTCTTTCCGATGTTATGATAAATTGCAATTGCTTCAATGACTGAGACTATAATTGTTGGTGCCCAATAATGTTTCTGATTCATGCTTTGGCTGTGTGAATAGATCATTACTTGAACATGGGTAATCATATGACAAAAATCTAATTATGTTGCTGTTATGAAATAATCATGATGCCTTCATGTCCATATTTTGTTTTTATCGACGCCTCTACCTCTAAACATGAGGACATATTTATTGTTATCGGCTTTTCGCTTGAGGACAAGCGAGGTCTAAGCTTGGGGGAGTTGGTACGTCCATTTTGCATCATGCTTTTATACCAATATTTATTGCATTATGGGCTGTTATTTCACGTTATGTCACAATACTTATGGCTATTCTCCCTTATTTTACAAGGTTTATATGAAGAGGGAGAATACCGGCAGCTGGAATTCTGGGTTGGAAAAGGAGCAAATATTGGAGGCCTATTTTACGTAACTCCAAAAGTCCTGAAACTCCACGGAATACCTTGAAAAATAAATAAAGAAAAATCATCGCCAAAGATGAAGGCCAGGGGGCCCACACCATGCTCACGAGGGTGGGGGGCGCCCCCCTGGGCGCGCCCCCTACCTCATGGGCCTCCTGGTGGCTCTCCGATGCCCATCTTCTCCTATATGAAGTCTTTCGATGATAGAAAAATCAAGAAGAACCTTTCGGGACGAGACTCCGCCGCCACGAGGCGGAACCTTGGCGGAACCAATCTAGGGCTCTGGCAGAGCCGTTCTGCCAGGGACACTTCCCTCCGGAGGGGGAAATCATCACCATCGTCATCTCCAACGCTCCTCTCATCGGGAGAGGGAAATCTCCATCAACATCTTCACCAGCACCATCTCATCTCCAAACCCTATTTCATCTCTTGTATCCAATTCTTGTCTCCAAGTCTGGGATTGGTGCTAGTAGGTTGCTAGTAGTGTTGATTACTCTTTGTAATTGATGCTAGTTGGTTTATTTGGTGGAAGACCATATGTTCAGATCCTTTATACACATTATTACCCCTCTGATTATGAACATGGATATGCTTTGTGAGTAGTTATGTTTGTTCCTGAGGACAAGGGAGAAGTCTTGCTATTAGTAGTCATGTGAATTTGGTATTCGTTTGATATTTTGATAAGATGTATGTTGTCTAACCTCTAGTGGTGTTATGTGAACGTCGACTACATAACACTTCACCATTATTTGGGCCTAGAGGAAGGCATTGGGAAGTAATAAGTAGATGATGGGTTGCTAGAGTGACAGAAGCTTAAACCATAGTTTATGTGTTGCTTCGTAAGGGGCTGATTTGGATCCACATGTTTCATGCTATGGTTAGGTTCACCTTAATACTTTTGTTGCAGTTGCGGATGCTTGCAATAGAGGTTAATCATAAGTGGGATGCTTGTCCAAGTAAGGGCAGTACCCAAGCACTGGTCCACCCACATATAAAATTATCAAAGTACCGAACGTGAATCTTATGAGCATGATGAAAACTAGCTTGACGATATTCCCATGTGTCCTCGGGAGCGCTTTTCCTATTATAATAGTTTGTCCAGGCTTGTCCTTTGCTACAAAAAGGATTGGGCCACCTTGCTGCACCTTATTCACTTTTATTACTTGTTGCTCGTTACAATTTATCTTATCAAAAAACTATTTGTTACCATTTATTTCAGTACTTGCAGAGAACACCTTGCTGAAAACCGCTTATCATTTCCTTCTGCTCCTCGTTGGGTTCGACACTCTTACTTATCGAAAGGACTATGATAGATCCCCTATACTTGTGGGTCATCATTGCTTATAGAGTGCGGAACGGGCTTTAGCGACATCACGCTCCTCCTCCAAAGCATCTAAGTTGTCCTGCCGGTCTAGCTCAGCTTCCTTCTCTTCATACATGCGTACGTGAGGTGAGTCATGAATTATATCGCAGGGCAGCACTGCTTTTGCGCCATACACCATGAAAAATGGTGTGTATCCGATGGTGCGATTCAGCGTGGTCCGCAGCCCCTAGAGTACGGAGTCGAGTTCCTCGACCCAATGCGTGTCTGATTCCTTCAAGAATCGCACTAGTCTGGGTTTGATGCCGCTCATAATAAGACCATTTGCACGTTCGACCTGACCGTTTGTTTGGGGGTGATAGACAGATGCGTAGTCGAGCTTAATGCCCATTTTGCCACACCAGGCTTTCACCTCCTCGGCTGTAAAATTCGAGCCATTGTCAGTAATGATACTGTGGGGGACACCGTAACGGTGTACAACCTCCGATATGAAGTCTATCACTGGTCCAGATTCGTCCATTTTAACTGGTTTGGCTTCTATCCATTTGGTGAACTTGTCCACCATGACCAATAAGTATTTTTTTCTTATGGTTTCCCCCTTTAAGGGGTCCCACCATATCCAGCCCACAGACCACAAAGGGCCAAGTTATGGGGATCGATTGGAGAGCGGTATGGGGCATATGGCTCTGATTGGCAAATAGTTGACAACCAACGCAATGTTGGACAAGGTCATGTGCGTCTGCCCGGGCTGTCGGCTAGTACAATCCTATCCGAAAGGCCTTGCTTACGAGAGCTCGGGCTGCCGCGTGGTGCCCGCCTAGTCCGGAATGGATTTCGGCTAAGAGCCGCTGCCCTTTCTCTCCAGAGATGCATCGTTGGAGCACTCTGGTGGCGCTCTTCTTGTAGAGCTCTCCTTCATGGACTTTGTAGGCTTTAGAGCGTCGTACAATACAACGTGCCTCATTTTGGTCTTCGGGTAGCTCCTGCCTATTAAGGTAGGCCAAGAAGGGCTCGGTCCACGGGGCGCTGATAGCCATTATTTCGTGGGCCAAAGATGTTATTTCGGTGGCAGAGCCTCCGATTACGTCAGAAGATTCAGAATCTGGGGTTGTGTTCGGAGCCGGAATAATAGCGCCGGACTCCCCTTCCCATGCCACAGACGGCTTGAACAATTTTTCTAAGAAGATATTAGGTGGGACGGGGTCGCGTCTAGCATTGATGCGGGCGAGGATATCGGCCACTTGGTTATTTTCTCTGACCACATGGTGGAATTCGAGCCCCTCGAACCGAGCTGACATTTTGAGGACGGCATTGCGATAAGCCGCCATTTTCGGGTCCTTGGCGTCAAAGTCTCCATTTACCTGAGATATTGCGAGGTTCGAGTCCCCGCGCACTTCGAGGCATTGAATGCCCATGGAGACTGCCATCCGAAGACCATGTAACAGAGCCTTGTATTCGGCTGCATTGTTGGAGTCTGTGTATAATATTTGGAGGACGTACTACACCGTGTCTCGATGGGGGATGTCAGGACGACACCCACTCCCAATCTGGCTAGCATTTTGGAGCCGTCGAAATGCATGATCCAATTTGAGTACGCGCCGTACTCCTTAGGGAGTTCGGCTTCTGTCCATTCGGCGACGAAGTCAGCCAGTACTTGCGACTTAATGGCCCGCCGTGGTTTGTATGGTATGTCGAACGGAAGGATCTCAATAGCCCATTTAGCAATTCGGCATGTTGCGTCGCGGTTATTTATTATGTCATTGAGTGGTACTTCGGAGGCCACCGTGATCGAACACTCTTGAAAGTAGTGTCGTAGTTTCCGGGATGCCATGAAGACCGCGTACGCTATCTTTTGATAGTGTGGGTATCGAGATTTGCATGGAGTGAGGACGGTGGACACGTAATATACCGGCTTTTGGAGCGGGAACTTGTGTCCGTCTGCCTCTCGTTCGATGACGAGCACTGCCTTCACAACTTGGTTTGTTGTGGCTATGTATAATAGCATGGGTTCACCAATGTTTGGCGCGGTCAGGACTGGGTTTGTGGCCAAGAGTGCCTTTATTTCTTCTAGTCCGGCCGTGGCCGCGTCCATCCACTCAAAGTGTTCAGTGCGTCGAAGAAGGCGATACAGAGGTAGTGCCTTTTCTCCTAAGCGGGAGATAAAGCGGCTTAAGGAAGCCACGCATCCAGTTAGTTTCTGGATTTGCTTGAGGTCTTTTGGGATAGCCAACTGTGACAGTGCTCGGATTTTTGCTGGATTGGCTTCGATTCCTCTATTGGAAACGATGAAGCCAAGAAATTTTCCAGAGGGCACTCCGAAGACACACTTCTCCGGGTTTAGCTTGATGTCGTATGTTCGGAGATTATTGAACATGAGCCTCAAGTCATCTATTAAAGTTTCGACGTGTCTTGTTTTGATGACCACGGCATCTACGTAGGCCTCTACTGTCTTGCTGATTTGTTTTTCCAGGCATGTCTGAATCATGCGTTGGTAGGTTGTGCCGGCGGTTTTTAGCCCGAAGGGCATGGTGTTAAAACAGAAGGGTCCATACGGAGTGATGAAGGCCGTTGCGGCCTGGTCAGACTCCACCATCTTTATTTGATGGTATCCGGAGTATGCATCAAGGAAACACAATGAGTCGTGTCCTGCGGTGGCATCAATGATTTGATCAATGCGGGGAAGGGGGAAGGGATCCTTAGGGCAAGCTTTATTGAGGTCTTTGAAATCGACACACAAGCGCCATCATTTGTCCTTTTTTGGTACCATTACCAAGTTTGCTAGCCAATCCGGATGTTTGATGTCTCTGATGAATCCGGCCTCGAGTAGCTTGGCTAGCTCTTCTCCCATGGCTTGCCGCTTAGGCTGTGAGAAGCGTCTAAGAGTCTGTTTGACTGGGTTGTATCCTTTCAGTATATTGAGGCTGTGTTCGGCCAGCCTGCGTGGGATGCCCGACATGTCTGAAGGATGCCAGGCGAAAATATCCCAATTTTCACGCAGGAAGTCTCGCAGTGCGGCGTCTATTGTGGGGTTCAGTTGTGTCCCTATGGAAGCTGTCTTTGAAGGGTCCGTTGGGTGGACCTGGAATTTGACTATCTCGTTCGCTGGCTTGAAGGAGGTGGATTTAGGTCACTTGTCGAGTATCACGTCGTCTCTGTCCACTGTTGCTCGCAGTGTTGTCAACTCTTCAGTCGCGAGGGCTTCTGATAATGCCTCCACGGCGAGGGCGGCAGTTTTATTTTCAGCGCGGAGTGCGACGTCCGGATCACTAGCCAAAGTGATGATTCCATTGGGCCCGGGCATTTTGAGCTTCATGTACCCGTAATGGGGTATGGCCTGAAAACTCGTGAATGCGTCCCGCCCCAAGAGGGCGTGGTATCCGCTGCTGAACAGGGCCACTTGGAATGTAATTTCTTCGGACTTGTAATTCTCCGGCGTGCCGAATACCACATCGAGTGTGATTTTTCCCGCGCATTGTGCCTCTTGGCTAGGGATGATTCCCCTGAAGGTTGTGCAGCTTCGTTCAATGCGGCTCTTGTCAATTTCCATCTTGTTAAGGGTTTCCTCATAGATGAGGTTTAATCCGCTTCCGCCGTCCATGAGCACTTTAGTTAGCCTGAAGCCAACCACTATTGGGCTAAGAACAAAAGCGGCTAGTGCTCGGACTGTTCGAAATTGAGGTTCATCACTGGCATTGTAGGTTATAGCCGTGTCGTTCCATGGGTTTATTGTTGCCACGTGGCAAACTTCTGCGAGGCTGAGCTGAGCTCGCTTGCGCCTATTATTTGAGGCGAAAGTCTCGAAGACTGTAAATACCTATTGTTGTTTCCAGCGGGATGTTGCTCTGATGTATGTTTTATGAGGAGATCCTCGCTACTCTTTGCTACCTGACGGAGTATCCAACATGCTCTAAGGCTATGCGTTGGCGTAGTGTCCGGTGTGCTGTGAATCTTGCACGGCCCGTTTAGCCATTCTTCCAACACGGTTCCGCGCCTTGCGGCGGGCTTTATTGTTTTGGTACTTGAATCGGGTGACTTATGCGAGCTTTGTTGGAAATATGCCTTAGAGGCAATAATAAAATGGTTATTATTATATTTCCTTGTTCATGATAATTGTCTATTGTTCATGCTATAATTGTATTAATTGGAAACCGTAATACATGTGTGAATACACAGACTACAACATGTCCCTAGTGAGCCTCTAGTTGACTAGCTCGTTGATCAATAGATGATTATGGTTTCCTGACCATGGACACTGGATGTCATTGATAACGGGATCACATCATTAGGAGAATGATGTGATGGACAAGACCCAATCCTAAGCATAGCACAAGATCGTGTAGTTCGTTTGCTAAGAGCTTTTCTAATGTCAAGTATCATTTCCTTAGACCATGAGATTGTGCAACTCCCGGATACCGTAGGAATGCTTTGGGTGTGCCAAACGTCACAACGTAACTGGGTGGCTATAAAGGTGCACTACGGGTATCTCCGAAAGTGTCTATTGGGTTGGGACGAATCGATACTGGGATTTGTCACTCTGTGTGAAGGAGAGGTATCTCTGGGCCCACTCGGTAATGCATCATCATAATGAGCTCAATGTGACTAAGTAGTTAGTCACGGGATCATGCATTACAGAATGAGTAAAGTGACTTGCCGGTAACGAGATTGAACGAGGTATTGGGATACCGACGATCGAATCTCGGGCAAGTAACGTACCGATTGACAAAGGGAATTGTATACGGGATTGCTTGAATCCTTGACATCGTGGTTCATCCGATGAGATCATCGTGGAACATGTGGGATCCAACATGGGTATCCAGATCCCGCTGTTGGTTATTGGCCAGAGAGCTGTCTCGGTCATGTCTGCATGATTCCCGAACCCGTAGGGTCTACACACTTAAGGTTCGGTGATGCTAGAGTTGTTATGGGAATTAGTATGCAGTTAACGAATGTTGTTCGGAGTCCCGGATGAGATCCCGGACGTCACGAGGAGTTCCGGAATGGACCGGAGGTAAAGATTTATATATGGGAAGTCCTATTTTGGCCACCGGAAAATGTTCGGGATTTTTCGGTATTATACCGGGAAGGTTCTAGAAGGTTCCAGAGTGGGGCCCACCTGCATGGGGGGACCCACATGAACGTGGGTAGTGGGGGCAAGGCCCCACACCCATGGTCAAGGCGCACCAAGATCCCCCCTTAGAAACCAGCCCCAATGGACTTGGAGGGCAAGAAACCAGCCCCTCCACCCCTATATATAGTGGGGAGGCGCATGGGAGCTTCACCCCTTCCCCTGGCGCAGCCCTCTCCCTCTCCAACACCTCCTCCTCCTCAGTAGTGCTTGGCGAAGCCCTGCCAGAGAACTGCAAGCTCCACCACCACGCCGTCGTGCTGCCGGAGCTCTCCCTCAACTTATCCTCTCTCCTTGATGGATCAAGAAGGAGGAGACGTCCCCAGGCTGTACGTGTGTTGAACGCGGTGGCGCCGTCCGTTCGGCGTTAGATCGGATCTTCCGCGATTTGAATTGCCGCGAGTACGACTCCCTCATCCGCGTTCTTGTAACGCTTCCGCATCGCGATCTTCAAGGGTATGAAGATGCACTCCCCTCTCTCTCATTGCTAGTCTCTCCATAGATTTATATTGGTGATGCGTAGAAAATTTTGAATTTCTGCTACGTTCCCCAATAGTGGTATCAGAGCTAGGTCTATTGCGTATATTCTTTGCACGAGTAGAACACAAGTAGTTGTGGGCGTTGGTTTGTTCAATTTGCTTACCGTTACTAGTCCTATCTTGTTTCGACGGTATTGTGGAATGAAGCGGCCCGGACCGACCTTACACGTACACTTACGTGAGACAGGTTCCACCGACTGACATCACTTGTTGCATAAGGTGGCTAGCGGGTGCCAGTCTCTCCCACTTTAGTCGGATCGGATTCGATGAAAAGGGTCCTTATGAAGGGTAAATAGCAATTGGCATATCACCGTTGTGGCTTTGCGTAGGTAAGAAACGTTCTTGCTAGAAACCCGTAGCAGCCACGTAAAACATGCAACAACAATTAGAGGACGTCTAACTTGTTTTTGCAGGGTATGCTATGTGATGTGATATTGCCAAAAGGATGTGATGAATGATATATGTGATGTATGAGATTGATCATGTTCTTGTAATAGGAATCACGACTTGCATGTCGATGAGTATGACAACCGGCAGGAGCCATAGGAGTTGTCTTAATTTATTGTATGACCAGCGTGTCTTTGAACAACGCCATGTAATTACTTTAATTTATTGCTAACCATTAGTCGTAGTAGTAGAAGTAATAGTTGGCGAGACAACTTCATGGAGACATGATGAAGGAGATCATGGTGTCATGCCAGTAACGAAGGTGATCATGCCGCACCTCAAAGATGAAGATCAAAGGCGCAAGATGATGATGGCCATATCATGTCACTTTATGATTTGCATGTGATGTTTGTCATGGTTACATCTTATTTGCTTATAACGACGGTAGCATAAATAAGATGATCCCTCACTAAAATTTCAAGCAAGTGTTCCCCCTAACTGTGCACCATTGCGAAAGTTCGTTGTTTCGAAGCACCACGTGATGATCGGGTGTGATAGATTCTAACGTTTGCATACAACAGGTGTAAGACAGATTTACACACGTGAAACACTTAGGTTGACTTGACGAGCCTAGCATGTACATACATGGCCTCGAAACACAAGAGACCGAAAGGTCGAACATGATTCGTATAGAAGATACGATCAACATGAAGATGTTCACCGATGATGACTAGTCCGTCTCACATGATGATCGGACACGGCCTAGTTGACTCAGATCATGTATCACTTAGATGACTAGAGGGATGTCTATCTAAGTGGGAGTTCATTAAATAACCAGATGAACTTAATTATCATGAACATAGTCAAAAGGTCTTTGCAAATTATGTCGTAGCTTACACTTTAGTTATACTGTTTAAGATATGTTCCTAGAGAAAATTTAGTTGAAAGTTGATAGTAGCAACTATGCGGACTGGGTCCGTAAACTGAGGATTGTCCTCATTGCTGTGTAGAAGGCTTATGTCCTTAATGCACCGCTCGATGTGCTGAACCTCGAAAGTCGTGTGCGGATGTTGAGAACATCTAACATACACGTTTTGATGACTACGTGATAGTTCAGTAATGTTAAACGGTTTAGAATTGAGACGTTGAAGACGTTTTAGAAACAACGCGGAACATATGAGATGTTCCAAGGTCTGAAATTGGGATTTCAGGTTCGTGCCCATGTCAAGAGGTGTGAGACCTCCGACAAGCTTCTTAAGCCTGCAAACTAAGGGAGAAAAGCTCAATCATTGAGCATGTGCTCAGATTGTCTGAGTACTACAATCGCTTTAATCAAGTGGGAGTTATCTTCCAGATGAGATAGTGATGGTTCTCCAAAGTCATTGCCACCAAGCTACTAGAGCTTCGTGATGAACTATAACATATCAGGGATAGATATGATGATCCTTGAGCTATTCGCAATGTTTGACACCGCGAAAGTAGAAATCAAGAAGGATCATCAATTGTTGATGGTTAGTGAAACCACTAGTTTCAAGAAGGGCAAGGGCAAGAAGGGATACTTCATGAAACGGCAAATCAGTTGCTGCTCTAGTGAAGAAACCCAAGGTTGAACCCAAACCCGAGACTAAGTGCTTCTGTAATAAGGGGAACGGTCACTGGAGCAGAATTACCCTAGATACTTGGTAGATAAGAAGGCGGGCAAGGTCGATAGAAGCATATTGGATATACATTATATTAATGTGTACTCTACTAGTACTCCTAGTAGCACCATGGTAATAGATATTGGTTCGGTTGCTAAGTGTCAGTAACGCGAAATAAAAGGCTACGGAATAAACGGAGACTAGCTAAAGGCAAGGTGACGATATGTGCTGGAAGTATTTCCAAGGTTGATGTGATCAAACATCGCACGCTCCTTCTACCATCGGGATCGGTGTTAAACCTAAATAATTGTTATTTGGTGTTTGCGTTGAGCATAGACATGATTGGATTATGTCTATCGCAATACGGTTATTTATTTAAGGAGAATAATGGTTACTCTGTTTATTTGAATAATACCTTCAATGGTCTTGCACCTAAAATGAATGGTTTATTGAATCTCGATCATAGTGATACACATGTTGATGCCAAAAGATATAAGATAGTAATGACGATACCACATACTTATGGCACTGCCATTTGAGTCATATTGGTATAAAACGCATGAAGAAGCTCCATGTTGATGGATCTTTGGACTCACTAGTCTTTGAAAATATTGAGACATGCAAACCATGTCTATTGGTATACATGCATGAAGAAACTCCATACAGATGGATCGTTTGGACTTACTTGATTTTGAATCACTTGAGACATGCATGGGCAAGATGACTGAAAGGCCTCATTTTCAATGAGATGGAACAAGAAAGCAACTTGTTGGAAGTAATACATTTTGATGTGTGCAGTCCAATGAGTGCTGAGGCACGCAGTGGATATCGTTATGTTCTTACTTCATAGATGATTTGAGTAGATGCTAAGTATATTTACTTGATGAAAGACAAGTTTGAATTATTGAAAGGTTCAAGTAATTTCAGAGTGAAGTTGAAGATCGTCGTGACAAGAGGATAAAATGTCTATGATATGATCATAGAGATGAATATCTGAGTTATGAGTTTGGCACACAATTAAGACATTGTGGAAATTGTTTCACAACTAATACCGCCTGGAACACCATAGTGTGATGGTGTGTCCGAACATCATAACTGCACCCTATTGGATATGGTGCATACCATGATGTCTCTTATCGAATTACCACTATCATTTATGGGTTAGGCATTATAGACAACCGCATTCACTTTAAATAGGGTACCACGCAATTCCGTTGAGATGACACCGGATGAACTATGGTTTGGAGAAACCTAAGTTGTCGTTTCTTAAAAGTTTGGGGCTGTGACGCTTATGTGAAAAAGTTTCAGGCTGATAAGCTCGAACCCAAAGCAGATAAATGCATCTTCATAGGACACCCAAAATAAAGAATTGAGTGGGAGGATGGTGGAGACTTGATAAGGTTATTGAACGGTCACTTCAACTAGAGTGTAGCAGGGCACAGGAAGTTGTTCCTGTGGCACCTACACCAATTGAAGTGGAAGCTGATGATATTGTTCATGAAACTTCGGATCAAGTCACTACCAAAACTCGTAGGTCGACAAGGATACATACTACTCCAGAGTGGTACGTAATCCTGTCTTGGAGGTCATGTTGCTAGACAACAATGAACCTACGAGCTATGGAGAAGCAATGGTGGGCCCGGATTCCAACAAATGGCTCGAGGCCATAAAATCTGAGAGAGGATCCATGTATAAAACAAAATGTAGACTTTGGAAGAACTACTTGATGGTCGTAAGGCTGTTGGGTACAGATGGATTTTAAAAGGGAAGACGGACAATGATGGTAAGTGTCACTGAGGGAGTCCTGGACTAGGGGGTGTCCGGATAGCCGAACTATCATCATCGGCCGGACTCCAAGACTATGAAGATACAAGATTAAAGACTTCGTCCCGTGTCCGGATGGGACTTTCCTTGGCATGGAAGGCAAGCTTGGCGATACGGATATGTAGATCTCCTACCATTGTAACCGACTCTGTGTAACCCTAGCCCTCTCCGGTGTCTATATAAACCGGATGGTTTTAGTCCGTAGGACGAATAACAATCATACCATAGGCTAGCTTCTAGGGTTTACCCTCCTTGATCTCGTGGTAGATCTACTCTTGTAATACCCACATCATCAATATCAATCAAGCAGGACGTAGGGTTTTACCTCCATCAAGACGGCCCGAACCTGGGTAAAACATCGTGTCCCTTGTCTCCTGTTACCATCCGCCTAGACGCACAGTTCGGGACCCCCTACCTGAGATCTACCGGTTTTGACACCGAGATTGGTGCTTTCATTGAAAGTTCCTCTGTGTCGTCACTGATAGGCTCGATGGCTTCTTCGATCATCAACAACGACGCAGTCCAGGGTGAGACTTTTCTCCCCGGATAGATCTTTGTATTCGGCAGCTTTGCACTGCGGGCCAATTCGCTTGGCCATCTGGAGCAAATCGAAAGCTACGCCCCTGGCCGTCAGGTCAGATTTGGAAGTTTGAACTTCACGGCTGACATCCACGGGGACTTGATCTTCGATGGATTCGAGCCACAGCCGAGCGCGCCGCACTGTCACGATGGGCATGATTTAGCTCTGCAGCCGGACAGTGCCCTGGAGGCCGCACACGAGTCCGCTCCGACCCTCAATTCAGAGCCGGCTGCGCAGATCGAGGACGGGTGGCTAGACACCGCCTCAGGGGCTGCAACCTCTACGGCGATGGAGCCAAATACTAACCTTGTCCTTCGTGAAGCTCGTGACTCCGAGGTGCCGGACTCCTCGCCGGACTCTGAACCTCCCATGCCCCCTCCAATCGAATCCAATTGGGCGCCGATCATGGAATTCACCGCTGCAGACATCTTTCAACACTCACCTTTCGGCGACATCTTGAGTTCGCTAAAGTATCTCTCATTATCAGGAGAGCCCTGGCCGGACTGCGGTCAGGACGGTTGGGATGCGGACGACAAAGAAATTCAAATCCCACCCACTACCCACTTAGTAGCCACTGTCGACGATCTAACCGACATGCTAGACTTCGACTCCGAAGACATCGACGATATGGACGACGATGCCGGAGACGACCAAGAACCAGCGCCTACTGGGCACTGGAAAGCCACCTCATCATATGACATATACATGGTGGATATCCCAAAGGATGGGAATGGCGAAGGAACAGCGGAGGATGACCCCTCCAAGAAACAGCCCAAGCATCGGCGTCAGCGGCGCCGCTCTAAATCCCGCCACAGCAAGAATGGAGATTCCGGCACCGGAGATAATAATACCCCAGACAGTGCCGAATAAACCCCCTCCAGCAAGATTCAGCACAGGAGGACGGAGAAGCCAGCCCTCATGAGAGAGCGGCAGATGAAGAGGTAGAGGATGATAATTACATGCCTCCCTCCGGAGACGAGGCAAGCCTCGACGACGACGAATTTGTCATGCCTGAGGATCCCGTCGAACAAGAGCGTTTTAAGCGCAGGCTTATGGCCACGGCAAACAGCCTCAAGAAAAAGCAGCAACAACTTAGAGCTGATCAAGATCTGCTAGCCGACAGATGGACTGAAGTCCTTGCGGCCGAAGAGCATGAGCTCGAACGCCCCTCCAAAAGCTACCCTAAACGCAAGATGGTCCCCCGATTAGAGGAGGAGGCATATGAACCTGCATCACCAGCGGACAATACGGCTGACCGACCACCCCGTGGCCGCGACAGAGAGGCCTCTAGGCCCTCCAATAGAACCGTACCCCGGCATCGCTCGAAAAGCACAAGGCCACAGGGGAACGCTCTGGACTTGCGAGATATATTGGAGGATAAGGAAAGACAATCAAGATGGATCTATGGATCGCGTGGGTGCCCCATGATACGTGACGACAACCGTCGCGCCGTACACAGCAAGTCCGGCCGGGCCGAACACAGTAGACAAAGCTATTTTGAGCTTCGTCGTGATATAGCCCAATACAGAGGCGCCGCACACCCACTATGCTTCACAGATGAAGTAATGGATCATCAAATCCCCGAAGGGTTTAAACCCGTGAATATTTAATCCTATGATGGCACAACAGACCCCGTGGTTTGGATCAAAGACTATCTCCTTCATATCCACATGGCCCGCGGTGATGATCTTCACGCCATCAAATACCTCGCCCTCAAGCTTAAAGGACCAGCTCGACATTGGCTTAACAGCTTGCCAGCAGAATCAATTGGGAGTTGGGAGGACCTGGAAGCCGCATTCCTTGATAACTTCCAGGGCACGTATGTGCGACCACCAGACGCTGACGACCTAAGCCATATAATTCAGCAGCCAGACGAATCGGCCAGACAATTCTGGACACGGTTCTTAACTAAGAAAAATCAAATCGTCGACTGTCCGGATGCGGAGGCCCTCGCGGCCTTCAAACATAACATCCGCGACGAGTGGCTTGCCCGGCACCTGGGACAGGAAAAGCCGAAATCCATGGCAGCCCTCACATCACTCATGACCCGCTTCTGCGCGGGAGAGGACAACTGGCTAGCCCGCAGCAACAACCTCAGCAAAAATTCTGGCAGTCCGGATATCAAGGACTGCAATGGCAGGTCGCGTCGCAACAAGAACAAACGTCGCATTAACGGTGACAATAGTGAGGATACGGCAGTCAATGCCGGATTCGGAGGCTCTAAACCCGGTCAGCGGAAAAAACCATTCAAAAGAACTACTCCGGGTCCGTCCAATTTGGACCGAATACTCGATCGCTCGTGCCAGATACATGGCACCCCCGAAAAGCCAGCTAACCACACCAACAGGGACTGTTGGGTATTCAAGCAGGCAGGCAAGCTAATTGCCGAAAACAACGACAAGGGGCTGCATAGCGATGACGAGGAAGAGACCCGACCGCCGAACAATAGATGACAGAAGGGTTTCCCCCCACAAGTGCGGACGGTGAACATGATATACGCAACCCACATGCCCAAAAGGGAGCGGAAGCATGCACTCAGGGATGTATACGCGATGGAGCCAGTCGCCCCGAAGTTCAACCCATGGTCCTCCTGCCCGATCACTTTTGATCGAAGGGACCACCCCACCAGCATCCGCCATGGTGGATTCGGCGCATTGGTTTTAGACCCAATCGTCGATGGATTTCACCTCACCAGAGTCCTGATGGACGACGGCAGCAGCCTGAACCTGCTTTATCAGGATACAATGCACAAAATGGGCATAGACCCCTCAAGGATTAAACCTACAAAGACGACCTTTAAAGGCATCATACCAGGTGTAGAGGCCAATTGTACAGGCTCAGTTACACTGGAAGTGGTCTTCGGATCCCCGGATAACTTCCGAAGCGAGGAGTTAATCTTCGACATAGTTCCGTTCCGCAGCGGCTATCATGCCCTGCTCAGACGTACCGCATTTGTAAAGTTCAACGCGGTGCCGCACTACGCATAACTCAAGCTCAAGATGCCAGGCCCTCGAGGAGTCATCACGGTCAACAGAAACACTGAACGCTCTCTCCGAACGGAGGAACATACAGCGGCTCTCGCGGCAGAAGTACAGTGCAGCCTCTTAAGGCAATTCTCGAGTCCGGCCGTTAAGCGACCGGACACGGCTAAACGCGCCCGGAGTAACCAACAACAAGACCACCTGGCACGTTCCGAGCACGCGTAGCAATGCGGCCCCAACCCCAGCCCCTGCAAAATTGCAAGACTGGTCCTTCGCGTACATCATTACACTCTGGAGATACCATGGGCATATGGGGAGGGGCACGACCACGATAGGCCCAGAATGCGGCTTAACCACACCAGGGGCACTCAAGTGTGTCGTTCTTTTTTTTTCTCTTTTTCTTTTTTTACCCACAGGACTCCATTCATCAGAGGCTCTGTCCGGTAGTAGACCTGCCGAACTCACGATGCAACAGCCAGGGAAGGAGAAAGGCTATGATGAATATCCAGGTGGTCTCCATTACGAGCATTAAATCTGTTTTATACACCATTCCGCAGCCTACCCCTGGTGGGGGACATGTTTAATAGTCCCATCCCTTGCTTATCGCACTATTTGTATCGTTCTGCATTCACAACAGTATTTCTTGAATAAACAATGCAACACCTTTTTGCTTATAATTGCATTTCTTTCTTATACATATGTTCATTTATGACATGTTGCATCCGTACACTTTGGTACGGCTAAATACACCAGGGGCTTATGTTTCCCGCATCATGGTGTGATAAGTCCGAACACTTTCACAAGTGCGGCACCCCGAACTTATAGCATTATATGCATCGGCTCCGAATCATGTCTTGGGTCAATAGTTGGGTTTGCCCGGCTCCCATGTTTTGGTACCTTACGTTCCGTTGTATCGGCTAAGGTAGCACTGGGAGAACCACTGCGATTGCACCCCAGTTGAGCTGGGCGAGCGCCTCAGTGGAGAAAGCTAAAACTGACCGTCATGATGAGGCGAGAGCCGGTCGCTGTTCGAGAGGTTTTTTTGAGTCCCTAAAGACTTATGTCGTTTAGAGCGAGGAACCGGCTTTGTCCGGCCCAGGCGTGGATAGCGCCTCAAATTCGGCCTTCCGAACACTAGGGGCTTTGCCGAAATTTAAAATTATAGAATTCTATGGCTAAGTGAGAGTGTTCAAGCATTATAAGTCCGGTTGCCTTGTTCGTTGTGTTGAGCGCCTCCCTAGATGGACCCAAAAATGGGAACAAGAGTGCTCAAATTTATCCCGAACACCCCAGCACTCGTGGCATGGGGGCTGAAGCCGACGACTTGCCATATCTCAGATTTGATAAACGGCCGCACAGAAGGTAATATTTTAAATTAACAAGCGTTGCTTAGCGCATATGAACAAAGTTTTCAGCGCACAGGATAACAAAATGCGAGTCTACTCAAATATTACATCTTTGGAGCACTCACCCGCAATAATGCGGGCACCCTTCAGGACACTCTTATAATACATCTCGGGCGTGCGATACTCCTTGCCGGCGGTGGCGCGTCCGTCACAAGCTTCTCAGCATCCATCTTGCCCCATTGCACCTTTGCGCGGACAAGGGCCCGACGGGCACCTTCAATACAGGCGGAGTGCTTGATGACTTCAACCCATGGACACGCATCCACCAGCCACCACACCAGACCGAAGTAGCTCCCAGGCATGGCCTCCTTGGGCCACAGCCGAACTATGAGGCCCTTCATGGCCTGTTCAGCCACCTTGTGGAGCTCGACCAGCTGCTTCAGCTAGTCGCTCAGGGGCACCGGATGTCCGGCCTCAGCATACTAAGACCAGAAGACCTTCTCCATCAAGCTCCCCACCTCAGCCCTATAGAAAGCGGCAGCATTGGACACGCCGCGGGGCAGATCTGCGAACACTCGTGGAGAGCTCCGAATTCGGGTAAGTGATAGCTAATTCACACTCACATGCTTACTTTGCATGAAAAATGCCTTACCCACCGCTATTTTCTTCAACGCCTCGATTTCCCGGAGGGCCTTGTAGGCTTCGGCCTTAGCGGCTTTGGCACTCTCAAGAGCCGATGCAAGCTCGGACTCTCGAGTCTTCGAGTCGCGCTCCAAACTCTCATGTTTTTCCACGAGAGCCTGGAGCTCTTGCTGTACCTCCGCCACCCGCGCCTCCTGCTTCTCTCGCTCGGTGTGCTCCGCGGCCGCGTTACGTTCGGCCGCGGACACCGCCTCCTTCAGGGTCGCCACCTCGTTCGTGGCCCCTGCAATACCCACGTTATCCTTGTCATCCTTCTTGCAACCAAATCCTTTTCTGTAAGGTACAATTTTAATAAGGTGTTACTCACCTTCCTTGACCTCTAGCTGCTTCTTGGCACGGCCGAGCTCGTTCTCGGACCGCTCGAGGCTTTGCTTCAAAGTATTGACATCCGCAGTCAGTGCGGTAGAGGTCAGCAGCACAGCCTGCAATCCCATATTGACATATTTTTTATGACTCCTACATATATCTTTTTAGATCCTCAGTCCGGCTTTTCTTTCCGAACACCGAACCGAGCATCAGGGGCTACTGTCTATGCGGTACTATTTTACATATATCAAAATTCTTACCTCAAAGCCTGTTAAAAGGATGCTGCAGGCTTCGGTCAGCCCGCTCTTGGCGAGCTGAACCTTCTGAATCACCGCACTCATGACGGTGCGGTGTTCCGCTTCGATGGAAGCGCCGTTGAGCGCCTCCAGCAAGCTATCCGGCGCCTCCGGTTGGACGGAGGCTGCCGGCGTCACGGTCTTGCCCTTCTTACGAAGGGGCCGCCCGCCGAACTCCGGAGCCACTACAGGTTCCGGTGCGGAGTCCGGCGCAAAGTCCGGGAGGTTGCCCTGCGGCACCTCCGGAGCCTCCTCCTCCTGGCAGGTCCCTTCCCGGGATCCCACCTCAGTATCATCCGCATCACGAGGGGTGGAGGCGGTCGGAAGGGAATCCATATCCGACGCACCCAAGGACCCGCTCGACGAAGCGGGAAGATCATCCTTGGACGGACTGCAGGGTTGTATGCGGCATTAGAAAGACACCATGTGGCGAAAAGAAAAATCATGGAGTTATTCGGAGTCCGGATACTTACGATCTCGCCAGGGGCTTGGCCCGTGAAGGCCAATCCTCGTCGTCGTCACCGGAGTTGGCAGAGCAGTCCGGGGGAAGAGTCCTTCCCTTCTTGGACCCTTCGGCCTCCCTCGTTGGGGAGGCCTTCCTTTTCTTCCCTCCCCCCGCTGGGGGAGAGGCCTCTTTCTTCTCCTCCTCGCCTTCGTGGTAGGAGTCCACCTCGGAGTCATCGTCCGATGACACCTAAAAACGGGAACTCTTTCGAGTGCTTGTGGCCTTCTTCTTGGCCTTCTTCTCCGGCACCACATCGGGTGCCGGAACCAGCAGCCCCGTTAAGCGGGCGTCCGCTGGGTCTTCTGGCAAAGGGGCTGGACAGTTAGTCCGCTCGGCCTTCTTTAGCCAGTCCTGTCAAAGGAGAGGGAGTTTGGATCCCGCATAGAGTCAAACTATGGAAAACAAGTGTCCTGTAAAGGGTAAAATCGCTTACCTCGCTAGCCGGACGCTGCGAGCTGAATCCGCGATCTTCGGTAGTGGATGCGGGAGCCTCGGCGCCCTTGAACACCACCCTCCAGGCCTCTTCGTACGTAGTGTCGAAGAGCCTGCTCAAAGTCTGGTGCTGCACCGAATCGAACTCCCACATATTGAAGTCCCGTTGTTGGCACAGGAGAATCAGGCGGATGAGCATGACCTGGACTACGTTGATAAGCTTGAGTTTTTTGTTCACTAGTTTTTGGACGCAGGCTTGGAGTCCGGTCAGCTCCTCCGAATCACCCCATGCCAGGCCACTCTCTTTCTAGGAGGTGAGCCGTATGGGGATGCCAGATCTGAATTCGGGGGCCGCTGCCCATTCAGGGTCACACGGCTCGGTGATGTAGAACCACCCCGATTGCCGCCCCTTAATGGTTTCCACGAAGGTGCCCTCGAGCCAAGTAACGTTTGGCATCTTGCCCACCATGGCGCCTCCGCACTCCTCTTGGCTGCCCTTCACAACCTTCGGCTTGACACTGAAGGTCTTGAGCCACCAGCCGAAGTGGGGCTGGATGCAAAGGAAGGCCTCACACACGACGATAAACGCCGAGATGTTGAGGATGAAATTCGGGGCCAGATCATGGAAATCCAGGCCGTAGTAGAACATGAGCCCCCGGACAAAGGGATGGAGTGGGAAGCCCAGTCCGCGGAGGAAATGGGAAAGGAATACTACCCTCTCATGGGGCCTGGGGGTGGGGATGAGCTCCCCCTCGTCGGAGAGCCGGCGCGCGATGTCGCTGGACAGATATCCGGCGCTGCGCAGCTTCTTGATGTGCCCCTCCGTAACGGAGGAGGCCATCCATTTGCCTCCCACTCCGGACATAGTTGGAGAAGGTTGAGGTGAGATGTGCGGACTTGGGCGCTGGAGCTCGAGTTCGCGGAGATGGATAAGCAAAGGAGGAAGAAGGCGTAGGTAAAAGGGTTGGATCTTTATCCCCTTATATGGGCGGACGAAACCATGTGTCCCCACCGGCCTGATAAAACTTGCTTATCCCCCAAGCGCCACAAACAATGGCGCGGTTGGGTTACCCACGTCCGTATTGATGGGAATCCCGGAATAAGGGGAACACGATCTCTGCTTCGACAAGATGTGCCAAGGAAACCGCTTCGCTAAACACGCTGAGGTGGTACAATAAAAACAATTCGAGTAAAGGCTTGGTGGTGGTGTGACGTCATGGCACAAAATACGTCAGCAGATTGAACTTGTGTAAATATTATTCTCTCTACGGTGGTATGTGGAATTTATTTTGCAGAGCCGGACACTATCCTGGTGTTCACAATCTTCTATAAATTATTCGGAGGAGGAACCCGCCTTGCAATGCCGAAGACAATATGCGCGCCGGACTCGTCGTCATTGAAGCCTAGTTCAGGGGCTACTGAGGGAGTCCTGGACTAGGGGGTGTCCGGATAGCCGAACTATCATCATCGGCCGGACTCCAAGACTATGAAGATACAAGATTGAAGGCTTCGTCCCGTGTCCGGATGGGACTTTCCTTGGCGTGGAAGGCAAGCTTGGCGATATGGATATGTAGATCTCCTACCATTGTAACCGACTCTGTGTAACCCTAGCCCTCTCCGGTGTCTATATAAACCGGATGGTTTTAGTCCGTAGGACGAACAACAATCATACCATAGGCTAGCTTCTAGGGTTTAGCCTCCTTGATCTCCTGGTAGATCTACTCTTGTAATAACCACATCATCAATATCAATCAAGCAGAACGTAGGGTTTTACCTCCATCAAGAGGGCCCAAACCTGGGTAAAACATCGCGTCCCTTGTCTCCTGTTACCATCCGCCTAGACGCACAGTTCGGGACCCCCTACCGGAGATCCGCCGGTTTTGACACCGACAGTCACCATTAAGAAAGCTCGACTTGTCGCTAAGATGTTTTCCGACAAGTTCAAGGAGTTGACTACAATGAGACTTTATCACTCGTAGCGATGCTAAGAGTCTGTTGGAATTATATTAGCA
Source organism: Triticum aestivum (assembly GCF_018294505.1). Classification (NCBI taxonomy): domain Eukaryota; kingdom Viridiplantae; phylum Streptophyta; class Magnoliopsida; order Poales; family Poaceae; genus Triticum; species Triticum aestivum. The sequence goes on from NC_057807.1 coordinate 11,313,005, forward strand.
ATTACTGCATGATTTATGAAATCTTGCAGATAGGATGTCAAAACATTGTTTCCTCGACAATATTCTTGAGGAAAGGTTGTATGTGATACAACCAGAAGGTTTTGTCAATCCTGAAAGATGCTAACAAGTATGCAAAGCTCCAGGAATCCTTCTAAGGACTGGAGCAAGCATCTCGGAGTTGGAATATACGCTTTGATGAGATGATCAAAGATTTTGGGTTTATACAAAGTTTATGAGAAACTTGTACTTCCAAAGAAGTGAGTGGGAGCACTATAGCATTTCTGATGAGTATATGTTGTTGACATATTGTTGATCGAAAATGATGCAGAATTTCTGGAATGCATAAAGGGTTATTCGAAAAGTGTTTTTCAATGGAAACCCTGGATTAAGCTACTTGAACATTGAACATCAAGATCTATAAGGATAGATCAAAAACGCTTAATAGTACTTTCAAATGAATACATACCGTGACAAGATTTTGAAGGAGTTCAAAATAGATCGGCAAAGAAGGAGTTCTTGGCCGTAATAAGGTGTGAGCATTGAGTAAGACTCAAGACATGACCACGGCAGAATAGAGAGAAAGGACGAAGGTCGTCCCCTATGCTTTAGATGTAGGCTCTACAGTATGCTATGTTGTGTACCGCACCTGAAGTGTGCCTTGCCATGAGTCAGTCAAGGGGCACAAGTGTGATCCAGGAATGGATCACAGGACAACGGTCAAGGTTATCCTTAGTAACTAGTGGACTAAGGAATTTTCTCGATTATGGAGGTGGTAAAAGAGCTCGTCGTAAAGGGTTACGTCGATGAAAACTTTGACACTAATCCGGATGACTCTGAGTAGTAAACTGGATTCGTATAGTAGAGCAATTATTTGGAATAGTTCCAAGTAGCGCCTGGTAGCTGCATCTACAAGATGACATAGATATTTGTAAAGCACACACGGATGTGAAAGGTTCAGACCCATTTCCTAATAAACCTCTCTCACAAGCGAGATATGTTCAAACACCATGGGTGTTGGATTCAATACAATCACATAATGATGTGAACTAGATTATTGACTCTAGTGCAAGTGGGAGACTGTTTGAAATATGCCCTAGAGGCAATAATAAAATGGTTATTATTATATTTCCTTGTTCATGATAATTGTCTATTGTTCATGCTATAATTGTATTAATTGGAAACCGTAATACATGTGTGAATACATAGACCACAACATGTCCCTAGTGAGCCTCTAGTTGACTAGCTCATTGATCAATAGATGGTTATGGTTTCCTGACCATGGACATTGGATGCCATTGATAACGGGATCACATCATTAGGAGAATGATGTGATGGACAAGACCCAATCCTAAGCATAGCACAAGATCGTGTAGTTCGCTTGCTAAGAGCTTTTCTAATGTCAAGTATCATTTCCTTAGACCATGAGATTGTGAAACTCCCGGATACCGTAGGAATGCTTTGGGTGTGCCAAATGTCACAACGTAACTGGGTGGCTATAAAGGTGCACTACGGGTATCTCCGAAAGTGTCTGTTCGGTTGGCACGTATCGAGACTGGGATTTGTCAGTCCGTGTGATGGAGAGGTATCTCTGGGCCCACTCGGTAATGCATCATCATAATGAGCTCAATGTGACTAAGTAGTTAGTCATGGGATCATGCATCACGGAACGAGTAAAGTGACTTGCTGGTAACGAGATTGAACGAGGTATTGGGATACCGACGATCAAATCTTGGGCAAGTAACATACCGATTGACAAAGGGAATTGTATACGGGATTGCTTGAATCCTTGACATCGTGGTTCATCCGATGAGATCATCGTGGAACATGTGGGATCCAACATGGGTATCCAGATCCCGCTGTTGGTTATTGGCCAGAGAGCTGTCTCGGTCATGTCTGCATGATTCCCGAACCCGTAGGGTCTAGACAATTAAGGTTCGGTGATCCTAGAGTTGTTATGGGAATTAGTATGCAGTTAAGGAATGTTGTTCGGAGTCTCGGATGAGATCCCGGACGTCACGAGGAGTTCCGGAATGGTCCGGAGGTAAAGATTTATATATGGGAAGTCCTATTTTGGCCACCGGAAAATGTTCGGGATTTTTCGGTATTATACCGGGAAGGTTCTAGAAGGTTCCAGAGTGGGGCCCACCTGCATGGGGGGACCCACATGAACGTGGGTAGTGGGGGCAAGACCCCACACCCCTGGTCAAGGCGCACCAAGATCCCCCCTTAGAAGGAATAAGATCATATCCCGAAGGGATAAGATCAAGATCCCTAAAAAGGGGGGATAACAATCGGTGGGGAAGGAAATGATGGGATTTTTTTCCTCCCACCTTTGCCAACGCCCCAATGGACTTGGAGGGCAAGAAACCAGCCCCCTCCACCCCTATATATAGTGGGGAGGCGCATGTGAGCTTCACCCCTTCCCCTGGCGCAGCCCTCTCCCTCCCCAACACCTCCTCCTCCTCAGTAGTGCTTGGCGAAGCCCTGCGAGAGAACTGCAAGCTCCACCACCACGCCGTCGTGCTGCCGGAGCTCTCCCTCAAATTCTCCTCTCCCCTTGCTGGATCAAGAAGGAGGAGATGTCCCCGGGCTGTACGTGTGTTGAACGCGAAGGCGCCGTCCGTTCGGCGTTAGATCGGATCTTCCGCGATTTGAATCGCCACGAGTACGACTCCCTCATCCGCGTTCTTGTAACGCTTCCGCATCGCGATCTTCAAGGGTATGAAGATGCACTCCCCTCTCTCTTGTTGCTAGTCTCTCCATAGATTTATCTTGGTGATGCGTAGAAAATTTTGAATTTCTGCAACGTTCCCCAACAAGTTTACCCTTTTAGTTCGGACAGAGGGTTTGGCTAGAGCCGGATTGTCCCAGAAACTTGTTCGGGTTTTCCAGGCGCTTTCCATCATGCAGTACTTTTGCTCTATGGCCTCTAAGTCAACGAAGTGTACTATGCCATGGTGACTTATAGCGTTGAGAATCCCTTTGTCCGTGCAATTTTTGCAAAAGAGGGAGATTGCGTCTGCCTCATGACAGTCCTTGACCCTGTTTATCACAAGGAGGAATCTGGCCCAGTAGTGATGTACTGTATCTTGGGGCTCTTGTCTGATATGGGAAAGATCGGATAAATCTGGGTGGGTGGGCGGATTTGAATCCGAATCCCGACCCGATCTGGGACCCAGGGGCAAAGAAGCTTCCGAGCTTAACGGCTCGGGTTCTGGGGCGTTGCCCGATTTCTTTGGCCCGCCCCCCGATCCTGAGTCCGGGACCGGGGTCATGTCCTCCCGCGAGCGGGTGTCCGGCTCGGAGATCTCGGAAATCCGGACATAGTTCGTCCTCAAAGTGGAGGGAGAATTAGGATGATGCTCTTCCACTACTGCTATCTCATGGGTGACCGGTGGAGAGTGAATCTCCCTTTGATCAGGTTTAAGCCCGATCCGGTCATAGTCTGTAGCGACGCCCAGGGTGGCGATGCGATCCAAGAGTTCATTGAGGGAGAAGAGCTCCATTGGGTCCATCTATTTGGCAAATTCCGAATCAATGTGGAGGCTATTTTTAATGACCTGAGAAGTCATCGTCGGCACAACAGTCGATCGGGCGGTCATAACGAAGCCGCCCAGCCAGAGAGTTTGGCCTACAGCCAGGGCTCCCCCGGAGGTGACGTTGTCTTTGACAACGAGACGAGCCATCGAGCCTTATCGCGATGACACAGAGGAACTCTCAATGAAAGCACCAATGTCGGTGTCAAAACCGGCAAATATCGGGTAGGCGGTCCCGAACTGTGCGTCTAAGGCTAATGGTAACAGGAGGCTGGGGACACGATGTTTACCCAGGTTCGGGCCCTCTCGATGGAGGTAATACCCTACTTCCTGCTTGATTGATCTTGATGATATGAGTATTACAAGAGTTGATCTACCACGAGATCAGAGAGGCTAAACCCTAGAAGCTAGCCTATGGTATGATTGTTGATGTTGTCCTACAGACTAAACCCTCCGATTTATATAGACACCGGAGAGGGCTAGGGTTACACAGGGTCGGTTTACAGAGGAGGAGATCTACATCCGAATCGCCAAGCTTGGCTTCCACGCCAAGGAGAGTCCCATCCGGACACGGGACGAAGTCTTCTATCTTGTATCTTTATAGCCCAACAGTCCGGCCAAAGTATATAGTCCGGCTGTCAGGATACCCCCTTATCCAGGACTCCCTCAGTTGGCAGTGGTGGCGCCGGGGGAAGAGCTAGAAGATGAGGCAGCGTTCCGCCAATACGCTATGAAGGCGTCGGTGCCATCGTACTCCGACTTGATGGCCCGCCACCCGCCTTCTTCGCCTTCTCCGGCCTCCTTACGCCAACCGCCCAAGGAGGCGACCCCGAGAAGTTCAAAGATCCGGCGATGCAGATGATGGGGTCGCCAGTGTCGCCCTGGAGCGACGCGCCCAACGCCTAGTCGGACCCGTCATCCTGCCGCCCGCTACCCTTGTCGTTGCTGTCGCTGTCCTCCTCGCCACTCCCAATCAAGGAGGAATCTTCGTCGTCAGAGGAGCTCTCCACGCAGCACCTTATGCGAGTCCTGAAGTGCCCAAAGACCTTGACGAGAGAAGGCCGCTCTCCATTAATTTGAAATGGAGAGTGAGCCCCTCCGTCAGGCTGTGGATGCGGGCAAAGGTCTTCCACCCTCGGCGAAGATACATAACGTGAGGGGCGGGGAACTCGACGTCGTCCCATGTGCCATTGTTCCCGCATCCCCTCATATGCAGCTGCAGCGCCTGTGGTGGGTCCAGTTCCATCTCCCGCGCAAATGGGGTTGGAAGGCGAAGACGACGGCACGACGGCTGGCATAGCCTGATGAAGAACTCGTAAGGGTTATCGCCGATGTGGATCACCACCCGGGAAGGGGCCGCTGGCGGAGGCGAGGCCAATCTACCGCCACGTCCTCCTCTTCCCCGAGCACCGCGACGGCCTCGGCCTCGCCCCCTCCCCCTCCCTCTAACAGCCGGCTCCGCCGCTACGAGCTCTTGGGGAGGAGCGATGCGCTGCCGAGCGGAGACTCTCGCCATGGTGGAAAAGAGGAAGGAGCAAAGATGAGGAGAGGCGGAGGATGGGGACTGAGAGGCACCATTCCTACCACTCCACCTCCTTATAAAGAGACGGGGGCGGGGCTTGACCGTCCCTCTCGGCCAATCCGGCTCATTGACAGCGGGCAAGGCCGTCGACCGCCCTCCTCACCCAATTGAAGGCGCATGGGAATCGACCCACGCGCGCACGTCTTCCCGTATCTCGCGCACCTGCCATTCGCTTTGGGTCATGCATGCAGCATACGTGGTGCGAGAGACAGGCGTAATAGGACGCATGGAGCAACGGTTCCCAAGTGAGGACGGTAAATGAGCAGCAGCCCTGTGGTCTCAAAGGGACATGCAAGCCGCCTATTTACTATCCATCACAGATGACGCAAGAATGCTTAGATCATCCACAGGCGCAACCCCCACGTCACGCATTTAACGCAGGTCATGGGAAAGCGCGGCGGACCGAAATTTTTTACTGCGGTAAAAACCGCCCAACCTGCCCGTGCACCATTTTGGGCCTGGCCCAACAACGTGTCGCGCTTATGTGTGGCCGAGGCCCGGGGGCTCCTGTCGGTGTACATAAGTTGGGGCACATCTTTTGTACCCCTTTACTTGTGCGCGGGCAGTCAGAGCCACGCGCCACGACCACGAGCGGCAAGGCAGGAGAGGTGAACCGAGGTAAAACCAAAGTCCAAGACAAACAAGACAACGCAAAAGGCCGAGACCACAAAGAGCAAATGGGCGAAGCAGGTTTCCCCGGAAGACCCTTGTCGGGGCAGCCTCAACAGCCCCGCCAAGACCCTTGCCGGGGCGGCTCACCCACACCAGCGGAGTAAGCCACCCTCGGACCCACGGTCTCCAACACCATCAACCACGTTGGGCAGGGCTCGGGAGGCACCTCCATGGTGACATGAAGATCTTTGTGAAGACAAAGAACATATGACATCAGATGAGGATCAGAAGACGGCGATCCTTGGTGGGACCTTAGCCAAGGAAACCCACAAGACACCTGGCAAGATCCTTGCTGGGGACAGCAGCGCGCCATGGCAAGACCTTTGCTGAGCCACCCAGCAAGGCCCTTGCCAAGGGCGTTAGCAGGGCCACAGCCAGGCCCGCACCAACCAAGTCTACACCGCCATTCACATGCAACTACCAACTCAACTAGCTGGGCAGGCACGTGCATGGCAACATGCAGCTTCCACGCCAACTCAGCACGCGCCTGCGTGGCGGCATGCAAATCTTCATGAAGGCTCCACCACCGCGTCACCTCAGCTGCTTGCCTGCCTACATGGCGCCGCATGCATCACTGGCCAGGGCGCATGTCAAAGCGAGGAGGAGCAGTGACGGACGGGACGGGCCTCGCTCCCGTCCCCAATAAATCAAGAGGACACCTAAGCTACGCATTAAATGCGTCTTGTCATGTAATGTGAGTGATAAGCTCATAGCACTGTAGGCCTTTCCACCTCCGGTGTGCCACTGTGGCGGCCCCTTTCGACTATAAAAGGAGGCCCATGGCGTACTGGAGAGGGATTTGGCTCTTTTGAACCACGCAGCCACCATAGCTAGTTCAAGAGCTCAAGAACGCTCAATACATCCACCGAAGAAGGACTAGGGTTTTACGCATCCTCACGGCCCGAACCTGGGTAAACGATCCTTGTGCTGATTGCTAATCCTGCTCTTCTCACAACCCTGCACCCCGGTAACCGTAGAAGGGACCCTCGTGATCCCATATGTGTCATTTCCCACCGACAGTGTAGATGATGAACTCCTTGCTCTTGTTCTTCAAATGACAGTCTCCCCAACACTCAACTCTCTCTCACAGGATTTGGATTTGGTGGAAAGAAGATTTGAGTGGAAAGCAACTTGCGAAGGCTAGAGATCAAGATTTATGTGGTAGGAATGGGATACCTTGATCTCAACACAAGTGTAGGTGGTTCTCTCTCAGAAAATGGATAGTGTAAGTGTAGGCATGTTCTGATGGCTCTCTCCACAAATAAAGAGTGGGTGGAGGGGTATATATAGCCTCCACACAAAATCTAACCGTTACACACAAATTACCAAACTCGGTGGGACCGAATCGTTAAACTCGGTTAGACCGATTTAGTTCATAATGTGACCGTTAGGCATTTCGGCGGGACCGACATGTCAACTCGGTGGACCAATATCATTAAGGTTAGGGCATAACGTAATCTCGGTGATACCAATTACACAAACTCGGTCAGACCGATTTTGGTCATAAGCTAACCAGAGAGTTGGTCAGGCAAACTCGATGGGACCGATTCGCTCATCTCGGTTGGACCGAAACGTTACGAAAGGGAAAAGAGAGTTTACGTTGCAATCTCGGTGGGACCGATCGCTCATCTTGGTTTGACCGAAACGTTATGAAGGGAAACAGAGATATTACAATCCCATCTCGGTGAGACCAAGATCCCTATTGGTGAGACCGAAAAGACTAGGGTTTCTGGCAGTGGCTATGTCAATTGAACTCGGTGGCGCCGGATAGAAAGATTCGGTAGGGCCAAGTTTGACTTTGGGACATATGTGGATGTGAGGAAGTAGTTGAGGTCTTTGGAGCATATCACTAAGTACTTTGAGCAAGCAAGCCATTAAGCAACACCTCACCCCCCCCTTTTAATAGTATTGGATTTCCTATGGACTCAATGTGATCTTGGATCACTAAAACTAAAATGTAGAGTCTTCTGCTTTGAGCTTGAGCCAATCCTTTTGTCCTTAGCATTTTGAGCGGTCCACGTATCTCATCCATGCCATGCCAACCATTGAGCTTTCCTGAAATATTTATCTTGAAATGGCATTAGCTCAATGAGATATATGTTGTTATGAATTACCAGAACCACCCAGGGATAGTTGCACTTTCAATCTCCCCCTTTTTAGTAATTGATGACAACATATAGATCAAAGCTTCGACAAGTGATAATGAGATTGAAAAACATCATCGCTTTGAGAAGTATGTGATAAGTAAGAGCTCCCCCTAAATTTGTGCATGAATTAAAATTTGCTTTGGGCTGCAAATGCACAATGTGTTAAGATCATGGGTTACTCTTTCATGTCACATACATCTTGGTGGAGCGCTCAAAATGATAGAAGTTAAAAGCATGCACTCATCACCAAGCAAGTGAGTGATCATAAAAGGATATAAGAGATAATATCGTCCAACAAGCATTAAGGTAGAATATGATCAAACACATGATCATCCAAGCATCACACAAAAGACATAGTGTATCAAGCAAACACACAATAAGGTTCAAGCAAAGCAAAGAGAGACCAAAAAGCAACTCTCTCTCTCTCTCTCTCTCAAAGACTATGATCTATACATTTTTGCCCCCTTTGGCATCAAGTTACCAAAAAGTTCATAAAAAATGCATAGTGCTAAATGACTCTTAGGCTTGGTCTTCATGAGGTGGCGTTGAGATGACTCTAAGGACGAAGGCTTCTGTTGATGTTGCTGGAGCTGGTGGAACTGATGTTGTGGCTGTTGGTGCTGATGTAGTAGCTCTCGTATCTGTGACAGGCACTGCAGCAGATCTCTGGCTCCTGGGCACTCTATGAAAAGCATTTGTAGTAGACTTGCTCTTCTTCTCCTCCACTTCCTCCTGAAGTTGCTCAACTACTGACTGGATCTCAGTTATCTTGACATCAAGATCATAAAAATTCTGCTCAATGATCCTCTCCAAGCTCTCCTGGTTTTGAGTCAAGGTGGCCAAGCCCTTCTCAATCCTCAAGGTGGAGGCAATCAAGTATCCAAGCTGATCTTGCTTGCTCTTCAAGAAAACATGAGATGCTTCTTCAGCTGTTGGCATCTTTGCCGCTTTTTCTGCCTTTGCCTTCTCTCTCTTCTTATGTGCTTGAGCTGATGATGGTTCATTTTCATCCATGAGAAATCCTCAAAGTCAGGGTAGATGGGCAGGTGCTCTTTATCCAATAGATATTTGCATGTGCCCATCTTGGAGTTAATGAGCTCCTGAATGTGTGGGGCATATCCACAAGATCTCTTCTGATTGGCAGCAGTCCTTTTGATTGTCTCCACAATCAGACTCTTGACTTTGAATTTTTTAGGCACATCAAATATATGCAGCAAGTTGATAGCATGTCCTCTGATCATCTTGTGATGACCTGACTTGGGCAGCAATTGTGCCTGAAGATCCAGTTGATGGTAGGCAAACCAGTCAACAGGTAATGTACAGATCCAAACTTATGTGTCTCTAGAGCAACATCTGGGACCTCTCTGTACATACTAGCCATGGAGCTGTGATCCTTCTTCTTCTTGGCATAGACATCCAAGTCATCTTCACTTTCTTTTGGAGCATTGATCAACTATGCCCATTCTTCTACAGAGGATTGGTACCTAGTACCTTCTGACATCCAGATGATCTTCCCATCTGGGTAGAAGTGGGCAGTGGAGTAAAACTGCATGATCAGCTCATCATTCCACTTGGTGAGCTCCTGAGCAACAAATGTGTCAACTCCACATGCTTTGAAGCTGTCATATACTCCTGGATAATGATCTTGATTCTTCCTGATGTACTCTGCTACGTCTTGAGCTTGCGTTGGTTTTCCTTGAAGAGGAAAGGGTGATGCAGCACAGTAGCATAAGTATTTTCCCTCAGTTTTTGAGAACCAAGGTATCAATCCAGTAGGAGGCTCCTCACAAGTCCTGCGCACCTACACAACCAAAACAATAACTCGCAACCAACGCAATAAAGGGGTTGTCAATCCCTTCACGGCCACTTGCGAAAGTGAGATATGATATAGATAATATGATAAGATAAATATATTTTTGGTATTTTATAATATAGATTGGAAAAGTAAAGATGCAAATAAAAGTAGATTGAAAGCTTATATGATAAGACATAGATCCGGGGGCCATAGGTTTCACTAGTGACTTCTCTCAAGATAGCATAATTATTACGGTGGGTGAACAAATTACTGTCGAGCAATTGATAGAAAAGCGAATAATTATGAGATTATCTAGGCATGATCATGTATATAGGCATCACATCCGTGACAAGTAGACCGACTCCTGCCTGCATCAACTACTATTACTCCACACATCGACCACTATCCAGCATGCATCTAGAGTATTAAGTTCATGAAGAACAGAGTAACACTTTAAGAAAGATGACATGATGTAGAGGGATAAACTCATGCAATCTAATATAAACCCCATCTTTTTATCCTCGATGGCAACAATACAATACGTGCCTTGCTGCCCCTGCTGTCATTGGGAAAGGCCACCGCAAGATTTAACCCAAAGCTTAGCACTTCTCCCATTCCAAGAAAGATTAATCTAGTAGGCCAAACCAAACCGATAATTCGAAGAGACTTGCAAAGATAACTTAATCACACATAAAAGAATTCAGAGGAGATTCAAATATTTCTCATGGATAAACTTGATCATAAACCCACAATTCATCGGATCTCGACAAACACACCGCAAAAAGAGTTACATCGAATAGATCTCCAAGAAGAGGAAGGAGAACTTTGTATTGAGAATCAAAGAGAGAGAAGAAGCCATCTAGCTAATAACTATGGACCCGAAGGTCTGTCCTAAACTACTCAAAACTCATCGGAGAGGCCTTGGAGTTGATGTAGAGGCCCTCAATCGTGGATTCCACCCCCCCCCCCCCGGCGGAGCGCCGGCAACGGCTCCAAGAAGGGATCTTGCGGATACAGAAGGTTAAGGTGGTGGAAATAGTTTTTCGTGGTTGCCCCTGATGTTTTCGGGGTACACGGGTATATATAGGAGGAAGAAGTACGCCGGTGGATGCTCGAGGGGCCCACGAGGGTGGGGGCGCGCCAGGCACCCTTGTGGCCGCCTCGCTTGTTTCTTGACTTGCACTCCAAGTCCTCTGGATCACGTTTGTTCCAAAAAGATCGCTCCTGAAGGTTTCATTCCGTTTGGACTTTCTTTGATATTCCTTTTCTTCGAAACACTGAAATAGGCAAAAAAAAACAGCAATTCGGGTTGGGCCTCCGGTTAGTAGGTTAGTCCCAAAAATGATATAAAAGTGTAATGTAAAGCCCATAAACATCCAAAATAGGTTATATAATAGCATGGAACAATCAAAATTATAGATACGTTTGAGACGTATCATACTCCCAGTCAACCCGTCTCATGTCACACACTATGGGCTTCTTGTCAAGCAAAACTGTCTCATAAAAATCTTGTTGCTCCTTTTTGTGGAACCTGTAGTCCACAACAGTTCTTCTCCTGACAACATAGGGATTAGACTGTCTCCATAATCTCAGTCATGCATCCTTCCTGAACTTCATGTCCTCTGCAACAGGATGTGCATCATTGTGGTTAGGGATCTTGGGCTTCAACTTTCTCAAGATAAGTGTATCATCCTCTTCTTCAGCAGCTTCAGGCACTGGGGCCTTGGTCTTCTCTTCAGCTAGAATACTCCTCATGTTCCTCTTAGGTGCAGACTTGGGCTTAGGAGCAGCAACCTTGGGAGCATCTTTGGGCTTAGGTGGAGCAGCCCCTGATCTTATAGCATCTCCCATCAGCTTCTGAGCTTTAGTGCTGGTGCAGCAACCTCTTCCTCTTCTTCCATCATTGAGGGATTCCCAACAACTCTGGCCATGCTCTTCTTGGCCCTTTCTTTCCTCTTCTTCTCAGCCACAACTGCTTCTTTGGGTTCAAATCCCAAAGCTTCTTGAGTGGATGCTCTGACCTTTAGCATAGGAACTCTCTTGGCTGGAGCTTTTCTGTTCATTCCTGGCTTTGTTGAAGCTACAGTTCCAAACTCTTTCTTCACCACTTTCTTCTTGGAAGTGGCTTCATCCTCAGCTGCAATGTAGTCCTCATCCTCAGAATCAGATGTTCTCTTCTTCCTTTTCCTAGTAGCTGCCTTGGGCAAGTTACTAGGTGTGCTCCTGTTACCCTCATCATAGCTGCTTGAGGGACTAGTGCCCTCACTTAACTGAGCCTGCTCCTCTGACTTGTTCTGACTATCACTTTGATCAGACATCTTCAAGCAGAAAACTGTCAGCAGACCTTGTGAATAGGTTGTAGATGAGGTAGAGTAGATGAGCATCACAAAGTACAGAGATTTTGTAAAACAATTGACTCAAAAACTTAGTTTTAGTTTTCCACAGAAAGCATTTCGGAGCTACCGATTTGTCAACTCGGTGATACCGAAGCAGCTTTTGGAACCTAAACTAGTGAACTCGGTCAGACTGAATCACAGTTCGGTGGCACCAACACTGCTAGGGTTTCACAAAGAATCGAACTCGGTCACACCTATCTGCAATTTTTGGTCATACCGAGAATCGCATGTGCAATGGCCTAAGCCAAATCGGTGGAACCGATTTCAACAACTCGGTCGGTCCAAGATTAATTCGGCGGAAACCTAACCCTAAATTTTCATATCAAATCTATTATACTAGATGTTTTAGCTAGACAGGATGATTTCTTACGTGGCAAGAGTCATGGCACTGCAATGTGCTAGGAATCGGAGTTAAGGAATAGCACAAAGAGTCAAGTTCATACCCTATCTGGCGATAAACTTGCTACGGCGGCAATGGCAGAGTTGATTCCCGTTGACAGCGGCAGAGTCCAGCGGCGGGAGGTCGCTGGCGGTGAGAAGATGATCCGGAGACCCGAAGAGGCAGAGCAGGTTACGTGGGGGCGAATGGTTTCGGAAAATTTTCCAAAATTGGACCCGTCGGTATATATAACCTGACCCTGTCGGTGTGACCGAGTGGAACAACTCGGTGGCACCGAGATGCAAAACTGCGAATAGTTACTGCAACTCGGTGTGACCGAAAAGTTCTAATCGATTGCACCAAGATTGAAAACCTAGATCAACTTAGTGAACTCGGTGTGACCGAAATGGATTTATCGGTCAGACCGAAATGCACAAAGAGGTTTTGGAAGTTTAAGTCTATGACAAATCGGGGACTCCGAGTGCTCCTCACACATTGTGGTTTGAATCTGACTTGATCAAACTTTGTGATGTAGCATGAATAGATTTTGAGATGAGAAAAGCATAGATAGATAGAGATGAGAAAAGCATTCTTGTCCATTCACTTGGTCAAAGAAAAGAAATCCAAACATACAAAACAACAAGTGGATGTCCTCGAATGAGTAAAATATGCAAACGACATGCTCACACAATAAAATGGCAAATGAAATATGTGATGAAGCATGCACATCCAATTCTAGCATCTATCAAACAATTGGCGATGACTAGGTCATCTATATATGAGTATATTGACTTAGGAGTCAAATGAGAAAATTTGATCATAGGTCATACTCATCGTCTAAGCGCAAGTGGGTTACCACTTTTACATAAAGCATTGTTGTGTTCACACCATTAGAGTTGCTTTAGCTCAATTCTTTAGAGTAAAGCTCCCCCTAGATGTGATATCCCCCCTAAGAGGGATGAACTAACCTTGGGTTTTGTCGATGATGACTTCATGTAGGTGTTGAAGATGTGGATGCTCAAGTTGACGTAGATCATTTGGAGCAATCCATTGGAGTGAGTTGCACTTTCAATACCTACATGGGTTATTCCCACAAGGAACAAGCAAGGATATCCATAGACATAGAGTGATGCACACACAGGATGATGTCCATGAAAGCATTAGCTTACCTTGTCCCTTGTCTTACCAACAAGAGGGTTTGTGACTCCTTTGATTAGTGCAAGATATGGAGGTTGTTTGCACTTGTACTCGCCAAAATGATATGAGTGAAGTATGTTGGCGGAGTCACCCTCAAGAACTCACTAGTTCTTCTTCTTTGGGATCCACATCATCTTGATGGGAATCCTTGGAGTTGTAGTCATACTTGATAAAGTAGAACTTGATGTAGTCTTGGGAATCCACTTGACCAAGGCCTTAGGATCTTCTTCAAATGCATCAATCTCCTGTTGAAGCTTGTCCTTGCCTTTTTGCTTGTGGTCTTGTGGTGGAAGATCATCTTGAGCTTGTGTTCCTTTGAAAGAAGTTGGATCATACTTCTCTTGTTGAGGAACAAACTTTGTCTTGGGGTATTGATCTTCTTCCTGCTCAACTCCATTGGCATTCAACAAAACCAACACCTTGATTCTTCCGGTGCCTTCCTTGCTTGCGTACAATCTCCTCGAATTGCTTACTTCCGGCAAGGCTCTTGTAAACACCTTCCTCTATGATTCCCTTCTATAAGATATTTTCTTGCTCAAGTGTAACTTGGCTAAGAGAATCGTTAGTTGAATCAAGAGAACTACTAGAAGCAACAATATTGGATTTAGCATGATTATTGTTACTACTAGAAGGAGAATCTTTCTTGTTCTTGTTACTATACTTGACTTGTGTCATGTAAGTAGATAAGAGTAAACGCTTCGCAATGTAAGAAGAACTTTTCTTGCGAAGATCATCATTGATTGCCTTTAAAAACTCATGCTCTTGCTCAAGGTTGAGCTTTTCAAAGCGTAACTTCTCATGAGTCTTTAAAAGTTCTTGATGATCTTCCAAGATAGTTTCATGAGCTAACTTAAGAGTGTTTAGTTCTTTAGTTAGGTTCTCAATCTTCTCCTATCATTGTCATTCGTTTTAGCATGATTAATTGACGTTTCATCATAGTATTCATCACTAGAGTTGTCAACAAGTAAATCATCATCACCTAACAAATCATATTCATCACTATTGAAATCAACATACTCGAGATGTGATACCTTTGGGCCTTTATCCATGAAGCATCTTCCAATTCCTTCATTTGGTGAATCAAATATGTCATAGGAGTTGGTTGACACAAGTGCTAGACCGGCAAAACCTTCATATTGAGTATATTTGTAGTCAGAGCGATAGCTTCTCTCGGAGTGATGGTCGGAGTCGGAGCCGAATACCCATTCACCAACATGAGCTTGATATCTTCGTTTTGTGTAGCTCTTTGATGATTTGTCCTTCCTTTCCGAATCCTCGCTTCTCCGGGATGTTCTTCGTTCACAACGATCATCTCTACTCTTCCTTTCTCTTGGTGGTGATTCTTCTCTTCTACTTCTTCTTTTTGGAGAATCTTCTCTTCTTTTGTAGGGAGCCGTACACTCATTTGAGTAGTGTCCGGGTCTTCCACAACTGTAGCAATTACGCTCACGACTCGAAGATCTTTTATCATTGCAGGACCTTGACTTGGAACTTCTTTCCTTGCTTCTACTCTTGTAGAACTTGTTGAAGTTCTTCACCATTAGGCTCAATTCTTCATTGAAGGTTTGTTTCTCACTTGATGATGTGGGAGCTTCACATGAGGCTTTGTAAGCACCACTTGACTTGTTGTGGAGCTCTTCCTTATCCTTGAGTGACATCTCATGAGCAACAATTATTCCAATGACCTTTGTTGGCTTGAGATTCTTGTAATTGGGCATCATTTGGATCAAAGTGCACACGGTATCATATTTTCCATCCAAGGCTCTTAGGATCTTCTTGATGATGAATTTGTCGGTCGTCTCTTCACTTCCTAAGCTGGCAATCTCGTTTGTGATGAGAGCAAGCCTAGAGTACATTTCAGCGACGCCTTCACCATCCTTCATTTTGAACTTGTCAAGTTGACTTTGAAGCACATCCAATTTTGATTCATTGACGGAGTCGGTACCTTCATGCATGTCAATCAAAGTATCCCAAATTTCCTTTGCATTCCCAAGATGGCTGATTTTGTTGAATTCTTCGGGGCACAATCCGTTGAAGAGAATATCACAAGCTTGAGCATTGGATTGCAGCATCTTCAACTCTTCCATGGTAGCTTCACGGTTCGGTGCTCTCCCATCAAAGAATTCACCTTGCAAGCCAATACACACAATAGCCCAAACGGCGAGGTTATGTCCAAGAATATGCATTTTCATCTTATGCTTCCAACTAGCAAAATTTGTACCGTCAAAGTAAGGACCTCTATGGTGGTAATTTCCCTCGCTAGACGCCATACTCTCCTAGGTTGTGAGACCAAGGCTATGACCACCAAAAGCTATGGAAATCAAAGCAAATGGAGACCAAAGCTCTGATACCAATTGTAGGATCGAAAGTATGTCTAGAGGGGGGTGATTAGACTACTTGACCAAATAAAAATCTAGCCTTTTCCCAATTTTAGTTCTTGGCAGATTTTAGCAACTTAGCACAAGTCAAGCAATCAACCTACACATGCAATTCTAAGAGTATAGTAGCAGAATGTAAACAATTGCATATGAAGGTAAAGGGAGGAGTTTGAGGTAGCAAATGCAATGGTGACACAGAGATTTTTTATCCGTGGTTCCGATAGGTGGTGCTATCATACATCCACGCTGATGGAGACTTCAACCCACGAAGGGTAAAGGTTGCGCGAGTCCACGGAGGGCTCCACCCACGAAGGGTCCACGAAGAAGCAACCTTGTCTATCCCACCATGACCGTCGCCCACGAAGGACTTGCCTCACTCGGGTAGATCTTCCCGAAGTAGGCGATCTTCTTGCCCTTACAAACTCCTTGGTTCAACTCCACAATCTTGACGGAGGCTCCCAATTGACACCTCACCAATCTAGGAGACACCACTCTCCAAAAGGTAATTGATGGTGTGTTGATGATGAACTCCTTGCTCTTGTGCTTTAAATGATAGTCTCCCAACACTCAACTCTCTCTCACAGGATTTGGATTTGGTGGAAAGAAGATTTGAGTGGAAAGCAACTTGGGAAGGCTAGAGATCAAGATTTATGTGGTAGGAATGGGATATCTTGATCTCAACACAAGTGTAGGTGGTTATCTCTCAGAAAATGGATAGTGGAAGTGTAGGCATGTTCTGATGGCTCTCTCCACAAATGAAGAGTGGGTGGAGGGGTATATATAGCCTCCACGCAAAATCTAACCTTACACAGAACTTACCAAACTCGGTGGGACCGAATCGTTAAACTTGGTCAGACCGATTTAGTTCAAAATGTGATCATTAGGCATTTCGGTGGGTCCAACATGTCAACTCGGTGGGACCGGTATCAGTAGGGTTAGGGCATAACATAATCTCGGTTAGACCGATTTTGGTAATAAGCTAACTAGAGAGTTGGTCAGGTAAACTCGATGGGACCGATTCGCTCATCTCGGTTGGACCGAAACATTACGTAAGGGAAACAGAGAGTTTACATTGCAATCTCGGTGGGACCGATCGCTCATCTCGGTTTGACCGAAACGTTACGAAGGGAAACAGAGAGTTTACAATCCCATCTCGGTGAGACCGAGATCCCTATCGGTGAGACCGAAAAGACTGGGGTTTCTGGAAGTGGCTATGTCAATTGAACTCGGTGGCGCCGGATAGAAAGATTCGGTAGGGCTGAGTTTGACTTTTGGTTTGGGACATATGTGGATGTGAGAAAGTAGTTGAGGGCTTTGGAGCATATCACTAAGCACTTTGAGCAAGAAAGCCATTAAGCAACACCTCACCCCCTTTTAATAGTATTGGCTTTCCTATGGACTCAATGTGATCTTGGATCACTAAAAGTAAAATGTAGAGTCTTGTGCTTTGATCTTGAGCCAATCCTTTTGTCCTTAGCATTTTGAGGGGTCCACGTATCTCATCCATGCCATGCCAACCATTGAGCTTTCCTGAAATATTTATCTTGAAATACCATTAGCTCAATGAGATATACGTTGTTATGAATTACCAAAACCACCCAGGGATAGTTGCACTTTCACTCACCCTTTTTTTCTCTTTTGTACTACTTCTACCAGTGTTCGGATAAACCGCACACTCAAGGGATATACATCATTAAATGTACGTACCCCATAATACTTGGGACTTCTTTTCATAGAAGCTTATTATGATTATTATTTTGGAGCGGCAAGCCCACCATATATATGTGTTGTCTACTCATATGTGTCTTGTCTTCGGCATTATATGCACCTTTATGACTTAAGTTTTTGCCAAGCTGGGTTTCCTCGCTCCTGTGCTTATGCCCTACGTTCCAGCTTGTTCGGCTAGGGCATAAAGGGAGCACCTCCGCGATTGTTATAGCCGGGTTATCCAGACGTGTACCTCAGGCGGGTGAAGCCGAAAGCTAGCGTTCTTAAGGGAATAATCGGTCGGTAGACAAGGGATGAATTTCCTTCCTCGCACTATACGCCCCCAAATTATAATGTGTACTGTGATTTTTCTCACCGCACTTTTTATGCATGCGCAAAAACGCATGCTGGCCCAGGGAAAGGAACACTTTTTTTTGAACCAACCAGGGAAAGGAACCCTTAATGGAACTATTCTCTCTAGAAGATGTTTCTTACGATCAAATGTAATATAACATAACTCCCCAAATAGAACTTGTCTGTTTAAGAAACTATGACCGGACTGCCTAGTTTTCGAACATACCTTGGTGTTTACCAATGGTACAATATCCAGAAACATTCCAAACCTCGGGTGCTGGAGGTCGAAGCGGAAAGTCTGTTGAGGGAGTCCCGGACTAGGGGGTGTCCGGACAGCCGAACTATCATGATCGTCCGGACTCCAAGACTATGAAGATACAAGATTGAAGACTTCGTCCCGTGTCCGGATGGGACTTTCCTTGGCGTGGAAGGCAAGCTTGGCGATACGGATATGTAGATCTCCTACCATTGTAACCGACTCTGTGTAACCCTAGCCCTCTCCGGTGTCTATATAAACTGGATGGCTTTAGTCCGTAGGACGAAGAACAATCATACCATAGGCTAGCTTCTAGGGTTTAGCCTCCTTGATCTCGTGGTAGATCCACTCTTGTAACACACATCATCAATATTAATCAAGCAGGACGTAGGGTTTTACCTCCATCAAGAGGGCCCGAACCTGGGTAAAACATCATGTCCCTTGTCTCCTGTTACCATCCGCCTAGACGCACAGTTCGGGACCCCCTACCCGAGATCCACCGGTTTTGACACCGACATCTGCCATGACAATCGTTTTACAATTCGGCTAGAGATAAAGTTTGTTGATAAAGTACACTACTACTTGGACTAAAAAACTTCTTATTCCTCTAGACCCTCTAGTAGGTTGTCTAGTTTACAATCCTGTTGAGAAAACTTAGCGGCTATTTTCACTTGGTCGTACACTAAGCTCATAGGAATTTCTTGTCCATGTGGTCCCCGAGGTCTGACCCGGGCCATATGATTCGGATCAAGCTTGGTATACCACATTTTCACCATGGCCTAGGCTTCTCGGGCGCCCTCCCGACATGCTGATATCTTCCATATAATCGGCGACGAGCTCCCTTGAATAAATTCGCAAGCTCATCCATACTTCCTGGAGAGGAATCGGATGGCCATAAAGCCTTTGCCATGTTCCTCAATGCTTTCCAAGCTCACTCATGCACTTTGGACAGCTCTTGTAGTAGGTCACCTTGGAATCCAGACACTTCTCCCTCAGGATGTCCGGTTAGCACACCTACAGAAGCAAACTTGTAAAATTTTCAAAAAGGGGACCGTGTGACAGATAGGTTAAGGAGCATACTGAATATGCCGCCTTTCAGCTTCTTGTTCTCCTTGAAAGCATCTGATAATTTGGCTCTTAAATCCTTCACTTCTCCGGCTTGCTTGATATTTGCATCCTGTAGTTTGTTCTTCTCATTAATGGTCTGTGTCAATACACATTCACCAGCGGTTTCTTGCCCTTCGGCAAGTTGTTTGTCCGCTTGAGAAACCCTTAGCCTCTCCTCCAGCTGAGCTGTCGAGCCTACCAACGAGACAAAGCATATTTAAGCAACCCCGTTGTAGGCACGGGACCTTATTTCCGAGCTGCTGTTGTGCTTAGCATCAGGTGCCTTTTTGGATTTCTTTAAATTGTCCAGTTCGGCGGTGGCAGCGGTCAGCTTCGTTCGGCATTCTTCTAGCTCCTTCAATAATGTGTTGTTCCTTTCCATGAGCACCTGACAATATAATGAGTCTTAAATCAGTTGGGCCAACTGCTTCAAGACTCGGGGGCTACTGGCATATGATTATTGAATCTGCATAAAAATACTTACCCTCATATCCTTTGAAAGTTGGTGAGTGGCTCCAGCAAGTCCATCCCGAGCAGCTCGGATATAAGCATCCGTGGAGCTGAAGGCATTGAACGCCTCTTCGGTGAAGTTCGGGTCATGCATAGCCGCTCTCCGCCACCGGTGACCCATCGCACTCTCCACTTCGGAGTTTGTGACGGATACATTATCCGAATCCTATGGGAGAGGACAGTCCGGCATTGCACCTGCATCCCTCCAGTCCTGATGGCAGGATTTGGGGCCGGATTAGTTTGCGCATGGCCTGTCAGGTCTCCGGATACAGTCCGGCGTACACTCCTCCTAAAATATGGCACAATAGGAAACGTCACCGTCCGATCTATCCACTAAGTGCATGCTAAAGGATTATACCTCTTCGACGAGGGAGAGGGCCCAGCTGCATCGTCGTTAGCCTTTCTTTTCAGAGACGCGCCCTGTGCAAGCATTGTCTTCTTAGAAGACACCTTTGCTGCAGTACGATGGTGCGAGCGTCGCCCCTTGGGAGCATGATGTAGTGTGGTGGGTGAGTCGCAGTGGGAAAACTCATTTTGAGGAGATGCCTCCTGGGTACTTACATTAGAGGAAGGAAGAAGGTCGGGGTAATCGGCTATGATAGCCACATCCGTGTCATTGTAGCTCGTCTGATAAAAGACTCCATCCTTAAAATCTACAAATATATACGGATCCTCTTTGTATCCAGGATCAAGGTCTCGGTTATGATCCTCCGGCTGCAAAGCGGGGCCGTAGATCCCCACGGCGACCTTTCTCCATTCCTATTAAAAGTAGTCGGATTAATTTCGACTAAAAAGCATAGTTAAGGAAAGAAGATCGATTAAGGCCTATAATCAAAGACTCACCCAGTAAATAGGGGTATACATGGCGAAACCTTCTCGACACTTCAGGCGAGCGAAATCTTCCTTTTCCCCTTTAAAAAGGTCAGCCAACATGGCGGCCAGCACGGTGAAATTAGCCAGACCCTTGCGCCCACAACATGAGGCGTCGTCCTCCCCGTTGTAATGCCACATGGGAAGTCCCCTGGATTGAAGCGGCTGAATGCATCGCGTTATTGAAATCGCCATTACCTCGACTATAGATAATCCGGAGTGGGCAAGTATTCTGATCTTGTTCACTAGCCTCTTAACCTCTGCACTATCTTCTTCTTCATAGCTTCGGGACGCTAGCTGGCATGCTTCTTTAAAGGAGCGGAGGGAAATTCGGGAAGACCTTGCTGGATTGGGTCTAGAAGGACAACATCTTCGATGTAGAACCACTCCGAGGGCCACTATTCGGATGGCTTCTTCGGAGTGCCGGACAGGTATCCTGTTCCTCCTATATGCCATACTTCGGCACGGCCCACCTCGAATATGGATCCCTTCTGGAGCGAGGGACAAGGTAGAAATATTTCCTCCATAAATTGAAATGGGCCTCGCAGCCTAGGAACAACTCACAAAGAGCAACAAATCCTGCGATGTGTAGAATGGAGCCCGGCGTGAGATTGTGCAGTTGGAGACCATATTACTCCAGAAGGCCTTTGAGGAAGGGGTGGATTGGAAATCCCATGTCCCTCAGCAGGAATGAAAGGAAGCACACCCGCTCCCCTTTATTGGGATTGGGGAAGTTCTCCGCCAGGGCTTCGCCATCGAAGGTAGTTAATCCCGCCCGAACGGGGACTATATCCAATGGAGGGAGGTATCCCTGCGCCTGAAGCTTGGTCAACTTGGCGTGGGGCACCGAGCAACTCTCCCAGTCGCCTTCTTGAGAGCCGTGTGGGCGCGAGAAAGAACATGGAGCATTGGCCATCTTTGGTTTTTTTCCTATGGCAAGCTTTAAGGATTTTTCGTCTAGTGAGGAATGGCATCTGAGATTCAATCCCTTCTAATAAGCACCTTCCCTACATGGTCAAGGGGTTACTTGTAAAAATACTTAGACCCTTCGTATTCGTATGACACGTGGAAGTTGAGGCGATGGCGGCGCAGAAGATGAAGAGTACAATATTTAATGTAAAGGCCTAACTATATGGAGTACAATGGGGAACTCGCCTTGCAAAGCCGAAGACATGAAGCTGGATACAACGTCTTCATTGAAGGCAAGTTCGGGGGCTACTGAGGGACTCCTGGATTATGGGGTCCTCGGATAGCCAACCTATGGGACATGGGCCAGACTAATGAGTCGTGAAGATGCAGAACCGAAGGCCTTCTCCCGTGTCCGGATGGGACTCTCCTTTGCGTGGATGGAAAGCTTGGCAACCGGATGTGTAGTTTACTTCCTCTGTAAACCGACTTTGTACAACCCAAGTCCCCTCCGATGCCTATATAAATCGGAGGGTTTAGTCCTTAGGGGTGATCACAATCATACAGGCTAGACATCTAGGGTTTAGCCATCACGATCTCGAGGTAGATCAACTCTTGTAACCCCTATACTCATCAAAGTCAATCAAGCAGGAAGTAGGGTATTACCTCCATTATGAGGGTCCGGACCTGGGTAAACATCGTGTCCCCTGCCTCCTTGTTACCTTCGATCCTTAGACGCATAGTTCGGGACCCCGTACGCGAGATCTGCCGGTTTGGACACCAACAACAGGTATCCCCGAAGGTGTTTGTTGGGTTGTCCTAGATTGAGATTAGGATTTGTCACTCCAAGTATCGGAGAGGTATCTCTGGGCTCTCTCGATAATACACATCATAAGAAGCCTTGCAAGCAATGTGACTAATGAGTTAGTTGCGAGATGATGTATTACGGAACGAGTAAAGAGACTTGGCGGTAACGAGATTGAACTAGGTATGAAGATACAGACGATCGAATCTCGGGAAAGTAACATAACGATGACAAAGGGAATAATGTATGATGTCATTACGGTACGACCGATAAAGAGCTTCACAGAATATGTGGGAACCAATACGAGCATCCAGGTTCCGCTGTTGGTTATTGACCAGAGAGGTGTCTTGGTCATGTCTACATAGTTCTCAAACCCGTAGGGTCCGCACGCTTAACATTCGATGACGATTTTGTATTATATGAGTTATGTGATTTGGTAACCGAATGTTGTTCGGAGTCCCGGATGAGATCACAGACATGACAAGGAGTCTCAAAATGGTCGAGAGGTAAAGATTCAAATATATGACGATAGTATTCGGACGCCGGAAGTGTTCCGGGGGTACCGAATACATATCAGGTCACCGGAAGGGGTTCCGGGCATCCCCCCGGCAACTACATGGGCCCAATGGCCCAAGAAGGGGACAGACCAGCTCCTAGGGGGCTGGTGCGCCCCATGTAGGCCGAAATAAGGGGGAAGGAAAGAGGAGAAGAGGGAAAGGAAGGGGAGGGATTCGGCCTCCCCCTTCCTTCTCTCCTCCCTCCTCCTTCCTTCCCCCTCCCGATGAATATGGAAGGGGGGCCGAATTGGGAGGCGCCCAAGTAGGATTCCTCCTACTTGGGGTGCCCCCTTGGCTGTCTCTCCTCCCCCAACCTATATATATGAGGGGGGACACCGCTAGAACACACAACATTGATTCCTAGCCATGTGCGGCGCCCCCCTCCATAGTTTACGCCTCCGGTCATATTCACGTAGTGCTTAGGCAAAGCCTTGCGCGGATTACTTCACCATCACCGTCACCATGCTGTCGTGCTGGCGGAACTCTCCCTCGACAGTTTGCATTGTCAGTTCTGTTTTGCAATGTCACATTGCTTGGACAAGTTTATGCTAACAGAGTTGCACAGAAGAAGAGTTGGATAGAAGTAGCATCTCATTACACGACTTCACACAAAAATAGTGCTTAGGTAGCATCTCATTACACAACATTTGACACAAATTTGGCACACAACAACCAGTACACATCAGCTCAAAGTAGAACACAAACTAGCTCCATGTTTTTTAACATAAAGTAGAACAAACCAAGTGCCAAAGTGACAAATAACAAACACAAACTAGATCAAAGTGCTTTAGCATCGCCACTGCCGTCAATCTTGCCCACCACTGTCTTGAAGATGTGCTTGCGAGTCGGGTCCTTGCCTTCTAGTGGTAGCCACTCAGCCAGCAAGCCTTCAGCGGGCAGAGGACCATGATCGACAACCTCCTTCCTATGACACATAACTGGGTACAGTAGCGTCTTCTTCTTCCTCGGCGACGACGGTCCGTAGTCACCCAAATCAAGTTGCATTGCTTCATACTCATCCATGGACTTGGATGGTTTCTTTATTAGCTTAGGCTTAGGTATCTCAACTGTCACTAGCTTGCCAACAAAGAATGGGTCACAAAGCCAAGCCATTACCTCGAGCTCGCGGCGGCGTGCCGGTGACCGGATCTCGATCAACTCGCCACCAAGTTCATTCAAAACGTCTTTCACCGACGCCGTCGTCCAGGCCTTGTTCAGAGGCCTTCGAAGTTGAGCTTGTACTTGTACTCCAGATCCCCCGGCCGAGCACGAATCATTCTGCTCCAGCGTGAAAATTGCATCCAGCACCAGCAACACTTGATCCTCATCGATGAACGGAGCACATCAGTGCTGTTCTCCTCCGTTGAGAAGGTCAACCACAAGTAGTGTGGTGGGCACGCGACCTCAATGACCACCTTTGATGGCAGCACACCGCAACGCTGCTCCAAGGTTACCAGCAGAGCTGCTGGTGTCACTGTCTCCTCACCATCTTGGAACGCCATCGCCAGAAGCACGCTCCTGCCGAAGCGCAGCTCGAGCGCATCCATGGTTGGAGTGTGCTAGATCAACACGTGACTCGTTTCCCAATGGAGAGATGGCTCTCCTCGACGCCACACCTCCTGCGGGAATGACCGATCCAGCAAGATGCGGCTCGGTTGGACTGCTGCGACAACCGGGGCCGCGCCGCCACTGGCGTCAGCGCTCATGCCGTCCGCCAACACGATGGTGGAGCTCACGCTGCCATCTCCCATGGCAACTAGGGTTAGGGATTTGGTTTGGGAAGAAGAACAAATGGGGAATTTTTACTTCAGATCGAACCGGCAGCGACAGCTCTATCCCAGACTCACTTGATAAATTGGCCCCACGAGGTCAAAACCGTTGTTGAATAGTGCCACATCAGCAGCGGGTGGAGACAAACCAGCCAGGGGGTTGTTTTGTCTGATTTGGGTTTGTTTGGGGGCTAGAAAAAGCAGAAAAATAGATCAGGGAGTAAAGGGAACCACCCCCTTTATTCAGGGTAGTAATATGTACTCTTTTCTTTTTAGTATTATCAACACTCAATCCACATCAATGTAATGAAAGACTTTGGCATTTCTAACATCTCGACTTTTCCAACTGTGGATCAACCTCAACGTACCTACCTCGATTGACAACCATTCTTGGTCTTTCCTCTCCTTATTTCTCTCTTTATTTCCACATTCTCTGTTTGGTCATACTGGACCCCATCCACGTGACTGCTCTCTCTCTCTCTCTCTCTCTCTCTCTCTCTCTCTCTCTCTCTCTCTCTCCCTGCCAAGGCCAGTACTTGGCTAACTTTAAAAATAATTAGAAAGAAGTTTGGTTTGTGCTATTATAATATCAAAAAAATCATTTGGATGGGTTTAATTTTTTATCACAAATACTCAATTATGTCAGTTGTACTTCTTGATGAAAACCTTTTGATTAATTATTCACTCTTCATTACTTAAAAAATGCTTTGAAAAAGTAATTCTAATATTCGCATAGATTTCAATTATTTCCCTTTTCTAAAACAATTCACATACATTTTCACACAAATTTCAACTGTTCAGCCAAATATCAATCAATTTAAGAAAACTTCACAAATCAAAATATTTCACACAATTTCAATAAGACTTCTCACAATTTCAGTAACGTTTCATGCAAAATCAACTGTGGTGCACTTTTAGAACCATCATTTATAGTTCCAAAAAACACTTCAAATTTCACACACATAAATTTCAAAAACGAAAACTGAAAATTCACAAGTAAGGTTGCGATGTGCAATTTTAGTTAACACTTTTTATCAAATAATCCATTTATTAATTAATGACTAGCCAGTTACATGTAGAAACAAAGCCAATCCTTATTTTTCATAGTGACAAATGTGAACCCGAATTTGCACACATATTTGTCAATGACATGATGGTGTGGCCCACATGTCATAACAAATAACATGTTTAATGAAAACAAATAACAAATAACACGTTTTATTTAAGGAAGTATGCCCTAGAGGCAATAATAAAGTTGTTATTTATATTTTCTTATATCATGATAAGTATTTATTATCCATGCTAGAATTGTATTAACCGGAAACTTGATACGTGTGTGGGTACATAGACAAAACACCGTGTCCCTAGTAACACTAGTAGAAAAGGGGCCAATGGTCCAGGCCGGTCCAGCCCATTAGTCCCGGTTCAATCCAGAACCGGGACCAATGGGGGCATTGGACCCGGTTCGTGAGCCCCAGGGGCCGGCCGGGCCACGTGGGCCATTGGTCCCTGTTCGTCTGGACCTATTGGTCCCGGTTGGTGGCACGAACCGGGACCAATGGCCCTCGCTCCTGTCCCACCACCATTGGTCCCGGTTGGTGGACCGAACCGGGACCAAAGGACGACCATCAGTCCCGGTCCATTCCGCCAACCGGGACTAAAGGGTTGGTCCTCGTTGCGGCCAAAGTTTAGTCCCACCTCGCCAACCAAAGGGGAATCAGACCGGTTTATAAGCCCCTCCCTCTCTGCCTTATTGAGCTCCTCTGAAAATGAAAATGGATGCCCTTATATAGGGAATTTAGGCTAAATTCATACGAATTTCTCTTCAAATTTGTTATGAATTTAATTTGAATTTCCTCTATAAGCGCATCTATGCTCATTTCTGAGTAGCTTTTTATATAGTTTTTTTCTTTTCTGCTATATTTATTTTTTTCTTTTTATTTCTGAGTTGTAATAAGTTATTAAAAATAAGCATCTATGCTCATTTTTTAGTAAAGTTAATCATAACTATTTTGTCTTCTATTTATTTTTGAATTGTAATAAGTCATTAAAAATAAGCATCTACGCTCATATTTTAGTAAAGTTAATCACAACTACTTTCTTTTCTTTTTATTTCTGAGTTGTAATAAGTCATTACAAATAAGCATCTATGCTCCTTTTTTAATACAGTTAATCACAACTATTTTTTGCTTCAATTCATTTCTGAGTATCTTTTTATATAGTTTTTTTATTTTCTGCTATATTTATTTTTTTCTTTTTATTTCTGAGTTGTAATAAGTCATTAAAAATAAGCATCTATGCTCCTTTTTTAGTACAGTTAATCACAACTATTTTTTGGTTCAATTCATTTATGAGTAGTTTTCTATATAGTTTTTTTTCTTTTCAGTTATTTTTTTCTTTTTATTTCTCAGTTGTAATAAGTCATTAAAAATAAAAAAGAGGCGCAATGCTTGTTAATTTGCTTCGAGCCTTTCGGAATAGTGTCAACTGCACTGCACATAGCTCTGTGCAGTCTACCGTATTCCTCAAGGCTTGAAGCTAACCAACGTGCAGGAGCATTGAGCCTCTTCGTCATGGTCTCTGCACTCAGGGCTTATAAACAGCTGCGAGTGCCTCTCGCTTGGCGAGGTGGGACTAAAAAAATAGCTGCAGGAAGAATCAAAATAAAATAAATAAAATAAAAAAAAGTGCCACCTAAAGGGCTACCACGGCCTGAATACGACTAGAAACCCAACAATGGGCCAGGATTCAGGCCCGCAATAGGCCCAATAGGCCCACAGGCACATATAGTGTGTTTAGGCCCGTAAGCCTGCATTTGAGGGGAGCTCGAGAGGGCAGCGGGACTGGTGCTTATAAACCACTCTCGAGCTCCCTCAGCTAGCGAGGTGGGACTAAACTTTCATGCCGCGATGCGGGCAGCACATGGCCTTTAGTCCCGGTTGGTGGCACCAACCGGAACTAAAGGGTTGCATTGGTACCGGTTCGTGGCACCAACCGGTACCAATGCCCCCCCTTTAGTCCCGGTTGGAGCCACCAACCGGGACCACAGGTCTTCGTTTCCCGCCCTTTGGGCTGCTGAAAAGAGGCCTTTGGTCCGGTTGGTGGCTCCAACCGGGACTAAAGGGGCCATTGGTCCCGGTTGGTGCCATGAACCGGGACCGATGCTCTTCCTATATATACAGGACTTGGCAGTTTTCGATCTCTCCTGCTCCACTCCCGTCGTCGCGCGTCTCCCTGCCGCCACCTCGCCGTCGCCGCCCCGCCACGCCACGCCCCGACGCCGTCGCCGCCCCGCCCCGTGCCGTCGCCGCTCGCGCGCCCCGCCCAGCCCGCCCGCGCCGCGCCCCGCCGCCCCGGCCTGCACCGCCCCCTCGTCGTCGCCTTCGCCGTCGCCGTCGCCATTGCCGTCGCCGTACGTGAGAACCTCGCCATCGCCTTCGATTTGTTTTGTTAGATTTAATTAGATTTTTTTATTAGGTTAGATGTGTAGTAATTTAGATATATGTAGTCCATAGATTTTGTTGTTAGATTAGATTTTTTTGGTTAGATTAGATGTGTAGCAATTAATTTGTTTATATTATGTTAGATTTTTTTGTTAGATTAATTACATTTTTTTGTTAGATTAGATGTGTGTAGTAATTTAGATATGTAGTTCATAGATTTTTTTTGTTAGATTAGATTTTTTTTGTTAGATTAGATTAGATGTTCATAGAATTTTAATGATTTTTTTGTATATAGTTTAGATGTGTAGTAATAAGAAGTAGTTTATATATAGTTGTTAGATTAGATGTGTAGCAATTAATGATTTTTTTGTTAGATTAGATGTGTAGTAATAAGAAGTAGTTTATATATAGTTGAACTAGCTAGTTGATTTAATAAACTAATTTATTTTACTATATATAGAAGTAGTTTGTTTTTAGTAAGTGCTTAGTAGTTGAACTAGATAGTTGATTTAATTAATAAAACTACTTTTATTTAACTATATATAGAAGTAGTTGCCGCATCGACGTCGGCGATGCCTATCCCGCATCCTCGTCGTCGTCGACTAGGCGGTGGAGGCCTGCTTGATCAGGGCCATGTTCGGGACTGGGCTCCGCCGGACTGGTATTGGGACGTGCTACCTTCCGAGGGACGTAGATTGGTGAGGAGGCAGCCCGTTGTTGACCCGATCCTTGTTTGGTGGCGGTCGCGTGGG
The DNA here is from genome assembly GCF_018294505.1 of Triticum aestivum. Taxonomy (NCBI): domain Eukaryota; kingdom Viridiplantae; phylum Streptophyta; class Magnoliopsida; order Poales; family Poaceae; genus Triticum; species Triticum aestivum. The sequence goes on from NC_057807.1 coordinate 11,342,123, forward strand.
CCAGTGACGGTGGTGAGGCATCCGGACACCGCGGAGGTGGTACGTCACCGTGTCAGCGAGGAGGACGAGCACGTCCGTCGCTACATGGTTGCATTGGAGGGCAGATTCGACAATACCTGGCAGGTTCTTCAGGGATCTCACTGGAGCTATGATCCTGTGATGGTTCCTTATCTTTGGGTGTCCACCGCTCGCGTCGATACCCGTCGGGCGCTACGGTTCTAGTTGTATTAGTGATAATATTCGACGATGTACGGACACCAAGAGATGATGTACTTTTGCTTATAATTATTGAATGCATGCTAAGTTGAATACTATACTTTATTTTATGATTTGGTTTTGCTTATTTTATGATTTGGTTTTGCTTATTGAATGCTCATATTGGATAAGTTCTCCTTCATTCCCGTGTGCTAGACAATTTGATATAATAATGCATTCGGGAATGAAAGGAGGAGCTACGTACATCGATCATCGATAGTCAACCCGTGATTAATAATAATGATCTAGTTTAATATTTGAATTATGAACGTAGGCCGGAAATGTCGTACTCATCGGACGACGAAAACCGCCCGGGGGAGTGCGACTGGTGCCACGACGACCGAGGTATCTGCGACAGGTTCATTGTGCTGGACGAAGATCGTCGCTTCAGCATTAAGCTCGAGGAGACCTTCGATGTTCACACGGTACGCAACCGACGATAAAAGTTTTTTTTCGTAATTACTCATGACTTCAACTATTTTAATCATGTCAATAATTTCATCTTTTCCAATTCGACTAGCTTATCCCATGCTTTGCAAGACGCTATGTCTTGGAGAGGATGGGTTTTGAAGACCATGAAAGTTTCGAAACCAAAAAAATTATCCTAAGTACCCATCATGGTGTGGATTTTCAAGTAAAGTTGTACAATGCTCAGAGTGTAACCCATTTTGGTTGCAAAAATTGGGAAGCACTTTGCAAGATGTATGGTTTTGATGAGGGTATGCTTGTTACCATGGATCTTGGTGATCCTACAATCGAGCAAGAGAGACCTACGATTTTCGTCCTTGTGGATACACCTCCAATTCTTCCCCCATGTGAGCTTAACATAGTTATTAAGTAATTTATATTGTTTATTTCAAAATAGTTGACAACTTATTCTCCATTGACAGCTTATTTTCATTCTTCAAAGAATGTGCGGAAGATGGTAGACAGAACCTACTACACCGAAGGCTCCGAACTAACTTATCAGGAGAAAAATCATCTGGTCGCATTTTGTACTGATCTTGAGAATTACAATGCCTACAATCGAACTCCTCAACATTATGGTCAATACGTGCCACTAGTGCACGTGTTGAACTACGGTAACTATCATGGAGATACCCTGATAAGATTTTTGTACTATTACAACATCCGTGCATCTTTTTGCACACTTCTAAAACTAGTACATCATATCATTGCTAACTACGAAGTTATTACTATGTTTTTCAACAGATAATCCCGAATGATTGTGTGCCTCATCCGATGTATACACACGGTAGCCTTCATGTTTTGAACATACAACCAGGTCGTCCTACGAATCTCAACTGTCCATACCGGGTTTCTAAAATAAGTGGAGACCTGAGAATCAAAGAATGGAAAAAATGTATGGACAGTCGTAAGGAGCTTTTTGGAAGCAACATTCACCAAAGGGCAAAAATTGGAGACAGGATGATCGCCATTCTTCATAATGGAGAGTCAGGGTCTATGTTGTTTTATGCTATTTTACCTTAAGGGTGTTTAGGTCCTACCTGATACTGATGATCATGTGTTAAGAACAATTATGTAGGGTTGGGTTCGATGACTATGAGGATGATGATCGTATGACTTATTATTAATAACGAGTAGAAGTTGTATGATGATGCATGATTAGTAGGACGAGTACTTGTTATTATATATGTTGATGTATGCGAGCATGCATGAGTTATTATATCAGCGGGTAAAATAAACATATATAGCAGCAGCATTGGTAAACCAAGGACGTAGATATAAGAGAGGACACTTCTCTCTATTAGCTAGCTAATATAACAACCTAAAAATAACCGCCAAAACCCCTAAAGCAGTCAATTTCCAAAAAAATATGGACTTTTGGTCCCGGTTGGAGCCACCAACCGGTACCAAAGGCCCCCTGACTGGGCTCGGCGCACAGAGCCACGTGGAGGCACATTAGTCCCGGTTCTAGTTTGAACCGGGACTAATGGGCGGAGGTATTAGTAACGGCCCATTAGTCCCGGTTCATGAACCGGGACTAAAGGCCCTCACGAACCGGGACTATTAGGTGTTTTTCTACTAGTGTAAGCCTCTACTAGACTAGCTCGTTAATCAAAGATGGTTAAGTTTCCTAACCATAGACATGTGTTGTCATTTGATGAACGGGATCACATCATTAGGAGAATGGTGTGATGGACAAGACCCATCCGTTAGTATAGCATATTGATTGTTCAGTTTTATTGCTATAGATTTCTTCATGTCATATACATATTCCTTTGACTATGAGATTATGCAACTCCCTGATACCGGAGGAATAGCTTTTGTGCTATCAAACGTCATAACGTAACTGGGTCATTATAAAGATGCTCTATAGGTATCTCTGAAGGTGTTTGTTGGGTTGGCATAGATCGAGATTAGGATTTGTCACTCCAAGTATCGGAGAGGTAACTCTGGGCCCTCTCGGTCATACACATCATAAGAAGCCTTGCAAGAAATGTGACTAATGAGTTAGTTGCGGGATGATGTATTACGGAACGAGTAAAGGGACTTTCCGGTAACGAGATTGAACTAGGTATGAAGATACCGACGATCGAATCTTGGGCAAGTAACATACCGATGACAAAGGGTGTAACGTATGTTGTCATTACGGTACGACCAATAAAGATCTTCGTAGAATATGTGGAAACCAATATGAGCATCCAGGTTCCACTGTTGGTTATTGACCAGAGAGGTGTCTCGGTCATGTCTACATAGTTCTCGAACCCGTAGGGTCCGCACACTTAACATTTGATGACGATTTTGTATTATATGAGTTATGTGATTTGGTGACCGAATGTTGTTTGGAGTCCCGGATGAGATCACAGACATGACAAGGAGTCTCGAAATGGTCGAGAAGTAAAGATTCAAATATATGACGATAGTATTCAGACACCGGAAGTGTTATGGGGGTACCGAGTACGTATCGGGTCACCGGAAGGGGTTCCACGCATCCCCTCGGCAACTACATGGGCCTAATGGACCAAGAAGGGGACAGACCAGCCCCTAGGGGGATGGTGAGCCCCATGTAGGCCGAAATAAGGGGAAGGAAAGAGGAGAAGAAGGAAAGGAAGGGGAGGGTTTCGGCCTCCCCTTCCTTCTCTCCTCCATCCTCCTTTCTTCCCCCTCCAGATGAATATGGAAGGGGGAGGCCGAATTGGGAGGTGCCCAAGTAGGATTCCTCCTACTTGGGGCGCCCCCTTGGCTGCCTCTCCTCCCCTCCAACCTATATATCGAGGGGGGACACCGCTAGAACACACAACATTGATTCATAGCCGTGTGCGGCGCCCCTCCATAGTTTACGCCCCCGTCATATTCATGTAGTGCTTAGGCGAAGCCCTGCATGGATTACTTCACCATCGTCGTCACCACGCTGTCGTGCTGACAGAACTCTCCCTCGACACTTTGCTGGATCATGAGTTCGAGGGACGTCATCGAGCTGAACGTGTGCAGAACTCGAAGGTGCCGTAGGTTCGGTGCTTGATTGGTCGGAATGAGAAGAAGTTCGACTACATCAACCGCATTGTCAAACGCTTTCGCTCTTGGTATACAAGGGTACATGGACACACTCCCCCCTCTTGTTGCTATGCATCTCCTAGATAGGTCTTGCATGCGCGTAGGAATTTTTTTGAAATTGCATGGTACGTTTCCCATTATTATTTGCTAGGTTAAATGAGGATTTTTAAGAGACAAAGTGGAACATCTAACTCTTTCTCGGTTCATTCCCTAGCTAAGTTATTCCATAATACCGTTATCTCACCAAATTCGTGAATGAGCATGTTGATACAGAAGCAGGTTTATTGGTGCCATCCGCTAGTTTTTGGCAGATGAGCGCAACTGAATTTCAGAGGAATATTCGAGGCTTCTAGCTGCCCATATCCCTCCTCACCCAAAAACCAAACATGTGACAACTAATTCACTAGTAGAAAAAGGGTCAAATGTGAAGCACATTAGTGCCGGTTTGAATTTGAGCCAGCACTAATGTGTCCATTAGTGCCGGTTCCAACGGCTAGGCGGGCGGACATCACTAGTACCGGTTTGTGGGCAACAATTAGTACAGGTTCATGCCATGAACCGGTACTAATGATGTTGTGTCAGGCTGTGGGTCCCACGAACACCTTTAGTACCGGTTCATGGCATGAACCGGTACTAGAGTTTCTTATTAAGCTGATTTTTAGTCCCACCTCGCTAGGAGAGAGGCAGTAGGAGCGGTTTATAAGCCATGAGTGCAGAGACAAAGAAGGAGAGGCGCAATGCTCACCTGCAGGTTGGTTAGCTTCAAGCCTTTTGGGATAGAATAGATTGCACGGAGCTATGTGCAGTGTAGTCTACCCTATTCCGAAAGGCTTGAAGCTAATTAACGAGCATTGCGCCTTTTTTTATTTTTAATACCTTATTAGAACTCCGGACTTCTTGTGGACAATCTCTTTCGAAGTATCAGGGCCGGTTTCGGATGATCAATGTATTTTTTATGTACTTCTCTGTAGCAGTAGCGCGTTTTGGCTGAAAGGCGGTACTAATCAATATATTTTTTCTGTGTTCAGTAGCATTTGGTCTTCCAACACGTTCTGACATTATTCGTTGTTTTTCAGTCACCGATTTGTTTAGATCAGAGCTAAATGACCGTGAAAATAAAAATCACTACAAAACAAACTCTGAAAATGTTGAAGGTATCATCATTTCACCCGCATAGCATGTACGAAAGAGTAGAGAGGGTCACGGCAAAAAAGAAAAAACTATATAAAAAATTACTCAAAAATAAATAGAAGAAAACAAATAAAGAAGAAAAGAAAAAACTATATAAAAAAATTACTCAAAAATAAATACAAGAAAATAAATAATGCAGAAAAGAAAAAGATTATATAAAGCAAAAATATTCACAAAGAAACTAAATACAGCAAAAAAAACTACTCAGAAATAAATAGAAGAAAACAAATAAAGCAGAAAAGAAAAAACTATATAAAAAATTACTCAAAAATAAATACAAGAAAATAAATAATGCAGAAAAGAAAAAAATTATATAAAGCAAAAATATTCACAAAGAAACTAAATACAGCAAAAAAAACTACTCAAAAATAAATAGAAGAAAACAAATAAAGCAGAAAAGAAAAAACTATATAAAAAATTACTCAAAAATAAATACAAGAAAATAAATAATGCAGAAAAGAGAAAAATATAAAAAAATTGTTGGGGCGCTGCCCGGTGGGCCTGCCAGACCTAGGTTGTGCAAATTCATGCCCATAAGGACCATCAGGCTCACAGGGCAGCGCGCCGGAGTTAGGCCCAGAAGCCTGCTATATAGAGGAGTTCGAAAGGGCAGCCGCGGCTGGGTTTATAAATAAGTGCGGCTGCCCTTCGCTCTGCGAGGTGGGACTAAAAATAGCGCACCGCGGGTGGCAGCGCACGGCCTTTAGTACCGGTTGGTGGCTCCAACCGGTATTAATGGAGGGGCCTTTAGTACCGGTTAGAGCCACCAACCGGTACTAAAGGCCCTCGTTTCTCGCCGCTTGGCCTGGTCAAAATTGGTCTTTAGTATCGGTTGGTGGCTCCAACCGGTACTAAAGGCCCCTCCTATATATATGGCACTTACGAAAAATCAGTTCCATCGACACTTCTTCTCCACTTCTCTCGCGCGACGACATCTATCGCCGACGCCGCCGCGCCGTCGCCCCCGCCGCCCTCGATCGCCGCCCCCGCCGCCCTCGATCGTCGCCCCCGTACACACATACACACACAGTACTATACATACACATATATTTTTACTTATTTTTTGTTTTCTATTGTTTAGATGAATTAATATAACTAGTTTATTTTTGTATTGTTAGAATGTTAATGTTAGATGAATTAGAACTAGTTTATTTTTAGTAAGAAAATTTAGGTATATGAGATTATTTGAACTAGCTGAATTAATATAACTGGTTTATTTTTAGTAAGAAAATTTAGGTATATGAGATTATTTCAACTAGTTGAATTAATAGAACTAGTTTATTTTTAGTAAGAAAATTTAGGTATACGAGATTATTTGAACTAGTTGAATTAATATAACTAGTTTATTTTAGTAAGAAAATTTAGGTATATGAGATTATTTGAACTAGTTGAATTAATATAACTAGTTTATTTTTAGTAAGAAAATTTAGGTATATGAGATTATTTGAACTAGTTGAATTAATATAACTAGTTTATTTTTAGTAAGAAAATTTACGTATATGAGATTATTTGAACTAGTTGAATTAATATAACTAGTTTATTTTTACTAAAAAAAATTAGGTATATGAGATTATTTAAACTAGTTGAATTAATAGAACTAGTTTATTTTTAGTAAATGCTTATTTGAACTAGTTGAATTAATAGAACTAGTCTATTTTTGTAAGAAAATTTAGGTATATGAGATTATTTGAACTAGTTGAATTAATATAACTCGTTTATTTTTAGTAAGAAAATTTAGGTATATGAGATTATTTGAACTAGTTGAATTAATATAACTAGTTTATTTTTAGTAAGAAAATTTAGGTATATGAGATTATTTGAACTAGTTGAATTAATATAACTAGTTTATTTTTAGTAAGAAAATTTAGGTATATGAGATTATTTGAACTAGTTGAATTAATATAACTAGTTTATTTTTAGTAAATGCTTAGTTGAATTAGTTGAATTAATTGAATTAGTAAGTGTTTAATGTTTCGCATATATGAACATATATAGGAAATGTCGTCTGACGACGAATTTTTTTTCATTATGTGCGAATACTGTGAAGACCAGCACGGCCTGTGCGACAGAAATTTCCTTGTTGATGATAGGCGATTCAGGATCAAGCTGGATGAGACCTTCGAATTCGATACAGTAAGTCACAACGACAAGTCTGTTTTCATAATTAAGCATGACTTATATATGCTTCATTTGCCTAACTTATAATTTTTTATTTTCACTATTCTACTAGCGCATCCACTGCCATGCAAGATTTTTTGTCTTGAATAAGATAGGTTTCAATGATATGGAAACTATGGAGGTAAAGAGAGTTTACCTGAAATCTGAGCATGGTTATACTTTTAACATCAAAGTATACAATGCAAAGACGTACACCTATTTTGAATGCAAAACTTGGCAAGCACTATGCAAGGCTTATGCATTTGAGCCTGATATGGTTATCACCTTTGATATTCGTCTGGAAGATGATATTGAAGGTAATAGAGACATATGGGTCGATGTGCAAACGCCTCCAGTTCTACCATTATGTGAGTTCTTCACAACTATATTTTTGTCTTTGATATTGCTTATTTAAAAATAATTGACAACTAATTTCTATTGACAGCTTATTTCCATTCAAGCAAACATGTTCGGCGCTTGGTAGACAGGACCTACAACTGTCCCGGAGCTGAACTAAACTGCGAGGAGATAAGTCATTATGTTTCATGGCTTGAGGATCTTCATACCGTCAAGACAAATTTTCTTCCTGGACTTAGAAATGTTAGTACTCAAAACGTGCGACCAATAGTGATCGTATTGAACTACGGTCACATCTATTTAGGAATGATGGTAAGATTTTTACTATTTGTCCTCAGTGCATCTTTTGCATACATAATTTTTTTGCTAAACTTTCATTGCTAAGTATATTAATTAATTAAGTACTATACGATGTTCTTCAACAGGGACTCCCGATGACAGTTGTGCCTCAGGGGATCGAGACTAAAGGTCGCATGTCAATTGTTAGCTTACGGCCAAGATATCCTGCATTGCACATGAGTGCATTCAGGATTTCTAGAAGCGATGAATGCTTAATAGTGAAAGATTGGAGGAAAATTGTTAACGATCGCAGAGAAGTACTAGGGGGCAGTAATGAGAAGCACATCTCACGATTAGGAGACAGGTTCATCTGCATGCTCCAGTATGATGAATCAGGAGAACTATATATGTTCTATGCTATTTTACCTGAGAGAGAGCAGCAGGAGTGATTTAGCTAGTTCATGCTCTTAGTACTTGTCCTTTCATGTCCGTGTTCTTCGTTCTGAACTTAATCTCTAAGAGTGATTTGCTTTTGTGGTGTTATATATGAACGCTTATAATATCTTGACAATCATGTTAAACTCGATGATATTTTTGCTTCTGGTACAAGTGAATGTTTCTTCTTTAAGCTAGTGTTGGTGGTGATTAGATAGCGGTAATGACTATGATGATTAAATAGTGATAATGACAACTACGATGATTTTTAGCTAGCTAGCTAGAGTATATATATGCCATATCCATATATATTATACTTGATCACCTAATTAGGTGATCAAGTATAATATGGATATGGATTTAACAACTCATTATAATGTAAAACAATCAGTAAATTAAACTGAAAACACAAAATTAAAGGAAAAATAAAAAAATCAAACATTTAGTACCGGTTGGTGTTACCAACCGGTACTAAAGCCCTACGCGCACCCGGGCCTGGCTCGTGCCACATGTTTGCACTTTAGTGCCGGTTCGTGACGAACCGGTACTAAAGGGGGGGGCCTTCAGTCCCCACTCTTTAATGCCGGTTGGCGAACCGGCACTAAAGGCCGTCACGAACCGGCACTAAAGGTCGCTTCTGCACTAGTGTAACCTAAATTCCGTTATCCCTATTCTACTGGGAGATATCCCACAAACCAAATACATCCCTAGAAATTAGCGTTGGTAGTCAGCTACCAATGCTACTTACGTTGTTCCACCATTAGTCACATTAGACTACTTTACGCACAGTACTCCTGGCACGATCCTTGCATGAGCGATGATCTAAAGGTGTGAATTCATGCATCAGACCTGATTAAAGGCATAGCTGACTCAGTCATCCATAAAATCATGCATAGACTGTCATGTGGGTAGCAATACTCGGATTTTTATTGTTGCATTTGCTTGGGCAATATGTACTGTTGACAATAGAGGGGCAATATGTACTGTTGACTGTAGAGGGAATCAAGGACACCCTAGATGCCTATGGCACAACACAATGTGCTTGCAACTAATTAAACCTTTCGTGTTTCTATTTTCAACAGAACTTTTTCTTGAGTACTATTTTCAACAGAATTGTTAATTGTTGTAGCAATATATTAAAGTAATTCTTATGGCTCTGGATTTCCGCTCGACAAAGGTAAGTGATTTCGTGTCAAAACAACTGTTTTTAATTATGTGTCTCTAGCACATTTGCAAAATGTCCTTTTCTTTTTACATGTGCCTCGTAAGATTTTTATTTTCTTTACACTAATGCTTTGCTCCTTGTTCCTTGAACTTGTTCGGGATGTTTTGTAGTTATACCAAATCTTAATTGTGTTAGTTCAAGCGGTACAGAATCACAAAGAACAGTTGAGTTTTCTAATTCATCTATTATTATATTATTTTTTGCATTTCTGGAATAGCATTGGAGGGGACACACATTACTGCCCGAGAAGTATGAGGTACACATAGGTAGGGAGGATCATCGTACTCAACCTGCTTAGGTAGAGCAAGAAAACGTATGAGCTTTAGCAAGGGACGATGGGCGCGAAATCCGTTGCTTGTTCTTTCGGTAGCCTTCTTTCATTTCTGAATTTGCTTGCGAGCAATCCTTGTATTAGTATGAGTTTGTTGACCGCAAAATGTAACATTTGCATTTACATGCTTGAAGTAAATATCAATATCTGCCACGGTGTGCTAGATAGACAAGGATGCCATGGTGGAAGTACTAATCATGGACCTACTTGTGGTAGACTGAGTCAACATCCATTGCACTCGTGCACTAATTAATCAATCGTTTCGTGAGATCGTAATGTGCTCACTGTCATGTCACTATCATAAATTTCCGAGTGGAAATGCTCACTCTACTTGCACCCAAATTAGTCAAATGTTGTTTAGTAAAGAAATGGAAACAACAAAAGTTATGGTTGACAAATGCTGAGGTGACTTGGATTTTGTTGTGTTCCAACATCCATCTTCGTCTTATGTTAATGAAGTTTTTGTCCTCTCTAAAGGAAAACTACTCCCTTTGCCAGTGTCAAAAATACTCTTACATTATGAGAAGGAGGGAATAAGATTCTAAACAATGTACAATTTCATTGTCTTGGCAGCTAAAAAAAGCGAAACTATGTGATAAAAGACACAAGATCTATTTTTATTTGCACTTCTTTTGAGATGAGAATCAATTTCTGTTGTAAGAAAACTGCAATAGATATGTTGCATTCCCCTTACTTTGGAAACTCGGGTGATTTTATGTGTATCATAGGTGCAAATGTGATCTGGCATGGCTTGTTTCTGTTGCATGTTCGTGTGTTTGATTTTGTTAGCTTTCCTCCTTTTATGTTTGCTTTTGCATCTAATATTTCATTAGGTTTATTCCAGGTCCATATAATTATGATGCTGAGGATATGACATTCGACAACATACCTAAATCCTTCAATGCTGACTTTGAGGATGGTACCATTGGGGAGGTAATTATTTTTCCTTTTGTCATGTGAATCCCAACTCTATGATCTTAACTAGGTTTGGATGTTGTGGCTAAAAGGGTAGACCTGCTCTAACCAAAGGACCTTTGGATGCTTGGCCCAGTTTACCCATTGTATCTAACTGTCACATAGGACCCGTGTTGGATGTCACTTCTCCCCCGGGCAAGTTACCTTATATTTATAACGCTTTGGTAGTCTAGACTGCAGTTTATATTGTCATTTTTAGAAAACTCTGTTCATATGTATTTCATTTGTTAGTTTAATTTCCATGCACAACTTAATATTTTTTTTGTTTCAAGCCTGCCAAGGGCAATGCCTACAAATTGTGGGTCTATGCCACAATTATATTTCTTACTTATTTTACTCATGAAGATTATGGCCACTTCCCTACTACATTGTTGAGTGATGCAAAGAAATCACATATGGTTGGAAGTTCTCCGATGATGTTATATACTGTTAATTCATAGATCCTGAACACAATTATCTATATGCAATCTTGCAATGCATTTTTTTTATTTTTTGTCAATGAAACCTTATTTTCTCAGTGATATATTTTCATATTTTTCATGGAAATGATGGGAACCCTTGACTTGGATCAAGTGTTACATTTCATGTGTAATGATATTACTTCAATGACAATAGCAAATTTCTTCATAATTCACCTGTGTGCATGCGTTTGCTTGTCCAGAATGGTGATGGACATTTTAAAATATTTTTGTTTTCCTGGAAGGATATTAAATAATTATGCACTTCACATCAAATTTCCAAGATAGTTATTCTAATATTTTGATGAGAATGTTTTGGTTGATATGTATTAGATTTTCCTTATATTATGTTATGCTTAATTATTATATATTGGTAGAGACGTGCACACTTACTAGTCTGATAAAAGACACATCTACGTCCGTACAGAAACATGTCCAAAATAATCAATACATTTGTCGTGATAATGTCTTATATATGTTTTTGTGACATAAAAAAGTATTAGGTTAATGAAGAATAACTCTCCGTGCTTCTTGGCCTCTGCATCGAAATATGCACACATCCAATTATCACAAAGTCTTACAAACTAATGAAAAGATAAAATTAATATGAATAGGACACACTGATAAACTGCCAAGCCAATGCCCAAACTTTGCGAATGAAAATGCACACTCTACTTGCACCCAGATTTAGCGAGTGTTGTTTAGTAAAGAAAGGAAACAAAAAATGATGTGGTTGACAAATGCAGGCGTGACTCGAATTTTGTTGTGTTACAAATCCTTGATTCTCCACTCTTGTTACTCAGCATTCTATTATTTTCTATATGAATGCCTTCACCCAGCCTCTGCTTTTCTATAATAAAGCTTTCATTTTGTAAAAATAGCCTAAGACATGCAATTTTTGTGGCTTGCAGCCAAAAATAGAACTGGACTATTTTTTAGCAAAAGAGCTAACTTTATTGGGAGCGACTATAGCCCAGTCGACTGAAATAACTTTGGGTCAATCGACTGACCCAAAATCGTTTCAGTCGAGTCTGCTGTCAGATGACGTCGTCACGTGATGCGCTACCATCTGCATATTGGTATATAGTAATTTTTACGTAGTCCCACCCCTACGTGTATGGTACTTCTACACAGTTCTGCCCCTTACTAGTAGTTCCTAGAAGCACATCTGCACATGAGGTAGCTTGGCATGTTGGCTGAAAAGCTACCGTGCATATTCGACTACACATAAAACAAATAATGATAGAAAATTGCACACGGTTGGCACGGAAAGTGCACTGATTCATAATATGCAAACATAAGCTATAGTAATGCAATTTTTAGACAACAGTATGAACCGCACACACATTACACTAAAATTGAATGGGTGTTTATCCTTGTTATGAGGGCAATTATTTGATAGGCACTTAGTTTTTTACACCCTGGCTCAGACCCTAAAAACAAAAAATAAAATAAAAATATACTAGTGGAACGAGATTGGTATTGCCTATAAAAAAAGAAAATAAAATAAAATAAAAACAAAATCAAAATCAAAACAATGGAGTTTTGTATGGAAGAATGAAACCCTTTAAGAAGAAAGAAAATGAAAAAAAAACTAAAACAAAATGAAAATAATAAAGTTTGCACTGAAATTGCACTTTAAGTAATATGCAAACAACGAACATATAATATTGCAATTTTGCACTCTACTATAATTTGCCCACATATAAAGTTTTCTAAAAAAGAATGAAGTAGTGGCATTGGTACCACCCTTTGGAAGAAAGGAATGAAAAAATTAATCATGGTAAATTTGCACATAATTTCCACATAAATTGCAATTTTTATAGCCATGCAAGAACTAACATATACTAGTAGAATTTACATAAAAAATAGGTTTCAAAGAAGGAATGAATTCATGTCATTGATATTACCCTTAAATAAGAGAGAAAGTGAAATAAAAACTTAAAACTAAAATTTTGTCAAGATTAGTACAAAAATTGCACTTTTTATAATATGTAAGAAGAAACATATAGTAGTGAAATTTCCATACTCTAATATAATGTATACATGTAGTACTTGTGTGCATATATTTACACACACTCAATATCCAAAAAAACATGTAAATAAAAAAACAAAAATAAAGCAAAAACACAAAAAAACAATGTAAGAAAAGAAGAAAGGAAAAGGAAAAACACATAGAAATAGAAATCTGGAATAAAAAATAAAGCACTAATACCCACAAAAGAAAGAATGAATATGTTGCATTGGTATTACCATTTAAGAACAAAGAAAATGGGAAAAAGAATCTAAAACAAACACTGACAAAATTTGCGTGAAATATACATAAAAATTGTGCTTTTTAAAAAATATGCTAGAATAAGCATATAAAAGTGGAACTTCTGCAAAAACAAAATCTAAGAACAAATGAATAGTCGCACATAATAGTGCATATTTCACAGAATTACAATTTACACACAAATTATACATTACTTATGTGTATATAATTTATATTTGCCCAACATTCAAAATATACCCATAAAAACCGACAAAAAACAGAAGTCAAAATGCACGCAAACAACCTAATAAGAAAAATGTAATAGGCTTCGGCCCAACAAGAAATTGACTAACCCAAAATAGGGGTCAATCGAAAAACATCCAGCCCAGGACACATCACACAACAGGAAAAAAAACAACTAGCACGCATCTTGGAGCAGCAATCAACGGTCAAGAAATCGACTGACCCAAAACTTAAAACTCAGTCAACTGACATGTAGCTAAACTGGACTTTACTAACTCATAACTAACTACTTCCATGCACAAACAAAGGGGGGAAATGTTCCTTATTTGTCGTTGCGAAAAAATTACTCTGGAATTGTGTCTTTGTGTCAATGACATGTGCTGGTCCACAAGTCATAACAAAAGAACATATATTTTTCTCTGTGTGCAGGGCTAAATGATGATTTGAGCGTAATAACAGCTATCTACTACCTCTGTAACATAATACAAGACGTTTTTGCAATTCGATTAACTTAGTGTATTTCTCAATTCATTTCCTTAGCTAAGCTATTCCCTCATACCATCACTCTCCAAAATAAAAGGGCACACAAAAGGAGAACAAAAGGTGTCCATGCATCCAAAAAGAAAGAAAAGGAACAATTCAAAGTCTGAATGCACAAGTACTTTTTGTTGCATCCATCCATTTATATGTATATGATACATATAGCATATGCATGGTTGCTGTTGAATGGTGATAGATTTATACAGGTCCATCCATCCACTCACACTGAGGCATCAGATTCTGCTTAAACACCAAGCAGCCCAGTACAGTAGAGTATATCTCAGTGATCCATGAGGAAAACGACCCCAAAAATAAAGGGCTAGCTATGCAATATTATTGCAATGCAGCTACTCCACTTAGTATGTAAGTACATATCACTCGATCTAGTGCAAGATCCAACAATCTTTGCAACTTGAATTGCATCAATCCATCCTCAAAATTACCTCTCCTATCTCTCTATAACAACTTAGTTGCACCACTAGTTCTAATCATCTTCTTGATTAGTAGTAGCAGTGCTATTATAATTGTAGTTACTACTATTTTTTGCCTAATAACTTAACTGGATCAGTGATGACGATCGCTTGATTCACTCTTAGTTATACTAATAATTACTCATGGTTAATAGATCATTTGAGTTGCACTTGCACGGCTCACTTGGCCTCAGCTGGTTTGGGTTTCTGGCCGGAGTAGTCTTTGGCGGTCCGGCTGCCGGGCGGCGGGCCGGACTCAGCGAGCATCTGCACGACGTCGGCCATGGTGGGGCGGAGGCCGGGGATGCTGCAGGTGCACCGGACGGCCACGCGCAGCGCCTGCACCATCTCGTCCTTGAAGGGGCTCCACGCGAGCCGCTTGTCCAGCGCCTCCGCCTCCGCCGCGGCGGCCACCTTGCCGGTTACCCACTGCACGATGTCCATCGTCTCCCCGAACTCCGGCTCGATCGGCTTCTTCCCCGTGGCCAGCTCCATGAGCACCACCCCGAAGCTGTACACGTCGCACTTGGTCGTGGCCTTGGACGAGTAGGCGTACTCCGGGGCCAGGTACCCGTACGTGCCGGCGATGGTGGTGGTCGACGAGGTGTCGCCGCCGCCTGCACCGCCGCAGCGGGTGGCCTGGAGCACCTTGGCGATGCCGAAGTCGGCCACCTTGGGCTCGAAGTCGGCGTCGAGCAGGATGTTGGACGACTTGACGTCGCGGTGCACGATGGCGAACAGGAGGTCGTGGTGGAGGTAGGCCAGGCCCTGGGCCACGCCGATGGCCACGCGGCGGCGCGTGGGCCAGTCGAGGAACCCGAAGCCGCCCCACCCGCCGCCGGCGCCGCCGTGCAGCGCGTCCCACAGGTTGCCGTTGGGCATGTACTCGTACACCAGCAGGTTGCAGTCGGCGCCCGAGTAGCAGCAGTAGAGCTTCACGATGTTCTTGTGCCGGATGCTGCCCAGCGTCTCCACCTCCGTCCGCAGCTCGCGGCTGTCGTCCTCCTCGCCGCCGCCGCCGTAGCCACGGCCATGCCCATGCCCATGGCCGCGATGCTGATGCTGCTTCTGCCGCTGCTGCTTGGACTTGGAGGAGGACACCCACAGCTTCTTCACCGCCACCAGCTCGCCGCTGCTCAGCTCGATCTTGTACACCGTGCCGGAGCCGCCGTGCCCGACGATGTTCTTGTCGATCAGCGCCTCCACGATCTCGTGCTGGTCGAAGTTTAGCTTGTGGAAGCTCGTCACGTCGTACGACGACAACCCGCCGCCCCTCGACCCCGGCGACGACGTCCCGTCCTGCTCGCCGTCCTTCAACCCCCGCCGCCGCGTCACCCACCGGCGCGCCAGCGCCAGCATTGCCACCGCGCACACCACGCAGCACACCGCGACGATCCACGCGCTCCCGGCGAACCCCCGCTTCTCTCCGCCCTTCTGGCACAGCGGCAGCGCCGTGTCGCTCAGGTTGAGCCGGAACGCCACGCACAGCCCCGGGTTGCCGGCCACGCTCTCCAGCAGCCCTTCCTTGATCATCGCCGGAGGCACCGGCCCCGACAGGTTGTTGCCGGCGAAGTCCAGCGAGTTGGGCAGCAGCGCGCACAGCGCCTCCGGTATCTGCCCTGACAGCGCGTTCTCCGACAGGTTCAGCACGTTGAGGCTCCTCAGGTCGGCGAGCGTCTCCGGGATGGGGCCGTTCAGGCGGTTGCCCTGCAGGGACAGCTGGTTCAGCCGGACAAGCCGCCCCATCGCCGCCGGGATCGGGCCGGCGATGAGGTTGTTGCTCAGGTCGATCTTCACGAGGCCCCAGACGTCGGCGATCTCCGGCGGGAGCATGCCGGACAGCCGGTTGGCGGACGCAAACAGCGAGGTGAGGTTCTTGGCGCCGGCGATGGACGGGGGCACCGAGCCGGTGAAATGGTTGTAGGAGAGGTCCACGATGGAGGCATGCGGCAGCGCGAAGATGCCCGGCGGCACGTCGCCCTCCAGGTGGTTGCTGCTGACGCGGAACCGGAGGAGCGGCAGGCAGTCGGCGTAGGCCGCCGGGATGGTGCCGGTGAGCAGGTTGCTGAGGACAAGGATGTACTGGAGCTTACCGTTGGCGCAGGCGTGCGGCGGCAGCGGGCCCGTCAGCTGGTTCTCGGAGACCTCCAGCACGTTGAAGTCGGAGTAGCGGCCGAGGTCGGCGGGGAGCTCGCCGGTGAGCTGGTTCTTGTACACGGACAGGATCTCGAGCTGCGTGGAGTTGCCCAGCACGGCCGGGATGGGCCCGGTGAGGAAGTTTGTGTAGAGCTGCAGCACGCGGAGGCGCGGCAGCGCGCAGAGCGAGTCCGGGATGGCGCCGCCGAGGCGGTTCTCGGAGAAGTCGACGTCGGCGAGACGCGTGAGGTTGCCGAGCTCGTCGGGGATGGCGCCCTCCAGGTCGTTGTAGTAGAGCTCGAGGAACTCGAGGTTGGCGAGGCGGCCGAGCGACGCCGGGATGCGGCCGGTGAGGGAGTTGCCGCTGAGCTCGAGGTCGGTGAGCGACGTCATGTTGCCGAGCCACGCCGGCACGCCGCCGCGCATGGACGTGGTGGACACGATGAGCACGCGGAGGCGCCGCAGCCGCGTGAGCGCCTCCGGCGGGCGCCAGACGTCGAACCCGGGGTTCTCGTTGAAGTTGATCACCTCCAGCGAGGCCATGCCGGCGAGGGACGCGGCCGGGAACGCGCCGGAGAAGAGGTTGTCGGAGAGGTCGAGCACCCGCAGCGCCCGCATCGGGGACAGGTCCGGCAGCGCGCCCGACACGGCGGCGAAGCTGAGGTTGAGCGTCTCGAGGGACGAGCAGTTGAGGAGGCCCGGCGGGAAGCCGCCGCGGATCTCGTTGTAGGCGAGCAGGAGGTCCCGGAGCGCCGGCAGCGCCGCGCAGATGCCGGGCGGGAGCCTGCCGGTGAGCCGCCACGAGGTGAGGTCGATGCCCGTGACGTTGCCATCTGTCCCATCACAAACCACGCCCTGGAACCGGCAGTAGTCGACCGGCGTGGCCGACGAGAAGTCCCAGCGCGCCATGGCCGGGCCGGCGAGCTCCTGCTTGAGCCGGGACAGGTACGCGGCCTGGGCGTCCAATGCCGCCGCGCCATCGCCGGCCGCCGACAGGAGAGCGACGAGGACGAGCAGCAAGGCCGTCGAGCACAGCGTGGCCACCATGGCGCCTGTATCCAGCACGTACGCACCTAGCTTGCTGCTGGTGGTTCTTGTTGCTGTCGGAGCAAGAAATTGGTTGAGAAATGGAGGGAGAGCGTGTATATAATTAAGTGGAGCGAGAATCTGCCAAAGAAATTGGTGATGTGGATGATGATATAAAGAGATGCTTCTTCTTCTTTTCTCGGTGCAATGGAATGCAGCTGTGTCAGTCAAACAGAAGAGGACCTGGACTGTGACATCTGTTCATCAAGTGGTGGTGCAAGGGAGAAGTCCACTTTGCCCCATTCAACTTGCCCCCCAACTTTGATGTATTACCCTGTGTTCCTCCACTTTAGCCCTATGTAAATTGTCTTTTTTTAAAAAAATTAAAAATGGATGAGTCGATTTTTCTGACCGTTGATTCTTTTGTCAAGATTCCTGTATCTTTTTCACCCTGTGTTTCATGGCTTCTTGGGCTGAGTTTTGATTTCAGAATGACTCATCTAAGTAGTTCATCACATAATAAGGGGCTTCAAGATGTGTACAAAACATTTTTTTAATTGTTTTTTGCTGACGTTATGTGATGTCTTGCTTAGATGTGACATAACTATGTCACATCTAGATGAGTTCTAGCCACACCCTTTTGATTTGCCCCCTTTTGGGCTCAACCAACTTTTTATCGGCAATTGTACATGGCGAACGTTCATTGTAACGGGTGGCAAGCGGACCATCTTTGCCTACAGTTCTAGTTGTAAGACGAGATTAAATGACGACAGTTTTTAAACAAAAACTGCCTTCTCAGAGAGAAACTGCCATGTCTTCTAAAGAAAATAACACCTCCCCACACTTCATCACAACTAAAAATGCCATCGAGTTGTTCGCATGTGCCATCTCCCCAGGCGAACGTTCACCGGTTAGGAGGGTCCTTTTTTATTGGGCTTGAAGCCTGTTACCGGTTGCCTATTTTCCTCTTTCTATTCTTATGCATTTTTGCTGCTTCTTTTTCTTTTTCTGTAGTTGTTTTTTCGGTATTTTTGGGAGGTTGGGTGTGGTAAATGTATACAACCAAGTACTATAAAATACGTGTGTAAATAAATTTAGACTATAAAAATTACACTATTATATACTCCCTCCGTCCGGAAATACTTGTCGGAGAAATGGATGAAAATGGATGTATCTACAACTAAATTGTGTCTAGATACATCCATTCCTCCGACAAGTATATTCGGACGGAGGGAGTACTTATTATTTGCATATTATAAAAAATGCAATTTCAGTGCAAAGTTGTCTGCATTTCTTTATTTCTTCTTCTTAAAGGGTAATACCAATGCCGCGAATTCATTCTGATTCAGAAAAAACCCATGCCACTATTTCATTCATTCAGAGCACTAGAGTATTAACGTGTACTAAACCTCTCTCACAAGTAAAACATGATCACACCTTAGTACTCTTTGGGTGTTAATCACATGGCGATGTGAACTAGATTATTGACTCTAGTAAACCCTTTGGGTGTTGGTCACATGGCGATGTGAACTATGGATGTTAATCACATGACGATGTGAACTATTTGTATTAAATCACATGGCGATGTGAACTAGATTATTGACTCTAGTGCAAGTGGGAGACTGAAGGAAATATGCCCTAGAGGCAATAATAAAGTTGTTATTTTATATTTCCTTATATCATGATAAATGTTTATTATTCATGCTAGAATTGTATTAATCGGAAACTTGATACATGTGTGGATACATACACAAAACACCGTGTCCCTTGTAAGCCTCTACTAGACTAGCTCGTTAATCAAAGATGGTTAAGTTTCCTAACCATAGACATGTGTTGTCATTTGATAAATGGGATCACATCATTAGGAGAATGATGTGATGGACAAGACTCATTCGTTAGCTTAGCATTATGATCGTTCAGTTTTATGGCTATTGTTTTCTTCATGTCAAATACATATTCCTCCGACTATGACATTATGCAACCCCCGGATACCGGAGGAATGCCTTGTGTGCCATCAAACGTCACAAAACATAACTGAGTGATTATAAAGATGCTCTACATGTATCTCCGAAGGTGTTTGTTGGGTTGGCATAGATCGAGATTAGGATTTGTCACTCCGAGTATCGGAGAGGTATCTCTGGGCCCTCTCGGTAATGCACATAATAAAAAGCCTTGCAGGCAAAGTGAATAATGAGTTAGTTGCAGGATGATGCATTATGGAACGAGTAAAGAGACTCGTCCGTAACGAGATTGAACTAGGTATGAAGATACCCACGATCAAATCTCGGGCAAGTAACATACCAATGGACAAAGGGAATAACGTATATTGTCATAACCGTTCGACCGATAAAGATCTTCATAGAATATGTGGGAGCCAATATGAGCATCCAGGTTACGCTATTGGTTATTGACCGGAGATGTGTGTTGGTCATGTCTACATAGTTCTTGAACCCGTAGGGTCCGCACGCTTAACGTCCGGTGACGATATTGTATTATATGAGTTATGTGATTTGGTGACCGAATGTTGTTCGGAGTCCCAAATGAGATCATGGACATGACGAGGAGTCTCAAAATGGCCGAGAGGAAAAGATTGATACATAGGACGATGGTATTCGGACACCGAAAGTGTTTCGGAGGGTACCGAGTACATATTGGGTCACTAGAAAAGAGTTTCGGGCAACCTCGACAAAGATATGGGCTTAATGGGCCGAGGGAGGGACAGACCAGCCCACAAGGGGCTGGTGCGCCCCTTTCCCTTGCTGCGGGCCCTAGAGGAAGGAAAGGAGGGGGCACCACCTCTTCCTACCTTTCCCCCTTGGTGGGAGGAAGGAAAGGGGGGCACCTCCTCCTTCCTTCCCCTCATCGCCAAAAGAAGGAAAGGGGGGCGCCGGCCTAGGGCAGGAGCCCAAGTAGGACCCCTCCTACTTGGGGCGCTCCTAAGGCCGCTCCTTCCTCCCTCCCACCTATATATACATGGGGGGCACACAGAGACAAGATAATTGCCTACCCGTGTACGCCCCCCCCCCCCTCCATAGTTTACACCCCAGTCATATTATCGCGGAGGTTAGACGAAGCCCTGCGTGGATCACTTCACAATCACCGTCACCACGCCATCATGCTGACGGAACTCATCTACTTCCTCGACACCTTGCTGGATCAAGAGGGCGAGGGACATCATTGAGCTGAACGTGTGCAGAAGTCGGAGGTGCCGTACGTTCTGTACTTGATCGGTCCGTGTCGGTGTCAAAACCGGATGATCTCGGGTAGGAGGGGTCCAAGCTGTATGTCTGAAGACCGATGGTAACTATGAACAAAGGACACAATGTTTACCCAGGTTCGGGCCCTCTTAATGGAGGTAAAACCCTACTCCTGCTTGATTATATTCGAGAGGTATAAAGGTTACAAGAGTTGATCTACCACGAGATCGAGTTGGCTAACCCTAGATTGGCTAGCCTAGAAATGTTATGATCCTGCCTCCGATCTAACCCTCCGGCTTATATAGACACTAAAGGGGCTTAGGGTTGTACAAAGTCGGTTTTACAGAGAGGAATAACATATTCGGACACCTATACTTGCCATACACGCAGACGGGAGTCCCTTTCGGACACGAGGGGTGATCTTCTGTCTTGTATCTTGACGTCCCATCAGTCAGGCCCATATCCAATAGACCGGACGCCCAAGGACCCCCTAGTCCAGGGCTCCCACAGTAGCCCCTGAACCAGTCTTGCATGATGATATGTTCGGCGTGCAGATTGTCTTGGCATTGCAAGGCAGGTTCCATGAATAATACACATCAGCTTCCCTTCATAAAAGAATTGTATCCGGCATTTCATAATGAACACAACCCTTAGCCGCGAAGGCAGGATATATAAAGAATGAGAATAGTGTCTTTTACTAACAACTTTCTCGACGAATCGTCAGACTTGACCCTTCAACGTTTTGAACCGTGTTTTACATCCCATGTTCCGTGTTTCAAGGCCACGTCCCATTGGCCCGTCCTGTCAAAACAGAGATCATGCCCACTTAATACGGGATTGCTCATCAATAATATTTGGGTAACCCAACCGTTTATAGTGCATGCTCTTATCGGGAATATGCAAGATTCAAGGCACGAGTGGGGGCGGTTGGCATTCCTACCACCTATAAGAGGGCAATGGATCTTTACTTTCTCCCCGACACCTTCACATCTCCTCAGCCTTCCAATCTCCCAAGCACTCAGTGCCCGAAAAGCTTCTGTCTTTCTCACCACCACCACACCTCCTCTGAGGATGGCCGGATCCGGTTCCAAAGGCAAGTGGAAGGCCTCCTCCGTCATGGAGAAGGAGATAAAAAAATCTCCAGAGTGCGGGATACCTTGCCGCCAACATCACGCACAAGCTTCCCCCCGAGGGTCAAGTCATTCCCACTCTGAAGCCCAACGAATGGGCAGTCTTCCTTCCCACTTCCTTAGAGGGTTAGGTTTTCCACTCCACCCATTCATCCGTGGACTCATGTACTACTACGGTCTAGATTTCCACGATCTAGACCCGAACTCTTTCCTCCACATCTCGGCGTTCATCGTCGTGTGTGAGGCTCTCCTCCGCGTCCACCCACACTTCGACCTGTGGCTCAAGGTCTTCAACGTGAAGCCAAAGGTGGTCGACGGGAAGCACGCGGACTGCGTGAAGGAAATATGCCCTAGAGGCAATAATAAAGTTATTATTTATTTCCTTATTTCATGATAAATGTTTATTATTCATGCTAGAATGGTATTAACCGGAAACTTAGTACATGTGTGAATACATAGGCAAACATAATGTCACTAGTATGCCTCTACTTGACTAGCTCGTTGAATCAAAGATGGTTGTGTTTTCTAACCATAGACATGAGTTGTCATTTGATTAACGGGATCACGTCATTAGAGACTGATGTGATTGACTTGACCCATTCCGTTAGCTTAGCACTTGATTGTTTTAGTATGTTGCTATTGCTTTCTTCATGACTTATACATGTTCCTACGACTATGAGATTATGCAACTCCCAAATACTGGAGGAACACTTTGTGTGCTACCAAACGGCACAACGTAACTGGGTGATTATAAAGGTGCTCTACAGGTGTCTCTGATGGTGTTTGTTGAGTTGGCATAGATCGAGATAGGATTTGTCACTCTGATTTTCGGAGAGGTATCTCTGGGCCCTCTCAGTAATGCACATCACTATAAGCCTTGCAAGCATTGTGACTAATGAGTTAGTTGCGGGATGATGCATTACGGAACGAGTAAAGAGACTTCCGGTAACGAGATTGAACTAGGTATTGAGATACCGGCGATCAAATCTCGGGCAAGTAACATACCGATGACAAAGGGAACAACATATGTTGTTATGCGGTTTGACCGATAAAGATCTTGGTAGAATATGTAGGAGCCAATATGAGCATCCAGGTTCTGCTATTGGTTATTGACCAGAGATGTGTGTCGGTCATGTCTACATAGTTCTCGAACCCGTAGGGTCCGCACACTTAACGTTTGGTGAAGATTTATATTATGAGTTATGTGTTTTGATGTACCGAAGGTAGTTCAGAGTCCTGGATGAGATCGGGGACATGACGAGGAGTCTCGAAATGGTCGAGACGTAAAGATCGATATATTGAACGACTATATTCGGACATCGGAAAGGTTCTGAGTGATTTGGATATTTATCGGAGTACCGGAGAGTTACGGGAATTCGTCGGGGAGTATATGGACCTTATTGGGCTTTAAGGGAAAGAGAGAGAGGCAGGCCGCCCCCCCAAGGCCTAGTCCGAATTGGACTAGGGGGTGGGGCTGCGCCCCCTCCTTCCTTCTCTTCTCTTTTCCCTTTCCTTCTCTCCTACTCCTACTACTTGGAAGGGGGGAATCCTACTCCCGGTGGGAGTAGGACTCCCCAGGGCGCGCCATAGAGAGGGTCGGCCCCTCCCCTCCTCCACTCCTTTATATATAGGGAGGGGGGCAACCCATGGACACACAAGTTGATCAGTTGATCTTTTAGCCGTGTGCGGTGCCCTCCTCCACCATAATCCACCTCGATCTTATCGTAGCGGTGCTTAGGTGAAGCCCTGCGTCGGTAGCATCATCATCACCGTCATGACGCCGTCGTACTGATGAAACTCTCCCTCGGCCTCAACTGGATCAAGCGTACGAGGGACGTCATCGAGCTGAACGTGTGCAGAACTCGGAGGTGCCGTGCGTTTAGTACTTGGATCGGTCGGATCGTGAAGACGTACGACTACATCAACCGCGTTGCCATAACGCTTCCGCTTACGGTTTATGAGGGTACGTGGACGGCACTCTCTCCTCTCGTTGCTATGCATCACCATGATCTTGCGTGTGCGTAGATTTTTTTTTGAAATTACTACGTTCCCCAACACTGCGGCGGAGCTATGATCAGCAAGCTGCCCAACACCACGTGGCCCAAGGGGGCATTCGTGGAGACCGTCAAGATTTGGCAACAGGAGTGGTTCTATATCAATGAGCCGTGCCGCACTAAATGGGCGGCAATTTCGGACTTCAGATCTGGACCCCCCATGAGGATCGTCTCCTGGACCGCGAAGGACCACGACTGGGGGTCCCAGATGGAGGTGCACGCGCTGCAAATGCGCATCACCAATGTGCTGGGAAAAAACGTTAGTCTAACCAATGTGGTTCAGATTATGCTCTTCCGCCGCATCCTCCCTTGCCAGCGCCGGGCTTCCCCCATGTGGGAGTTCAAGCCGGAGGAGCCATGGACTCTACAGCACTTCCTCGGCATGACGCACGAGGGAATATGGAAGCTGCTCTTCAAAGCGCAGAAGAGCTGGCCCATGGAGACCGAAGACGTCGGCCTCAACACCGCGAATCCGGCATCTCCAGTAAGTATTTAACTTTCCGAAGACATATCCAGTTTATATATTCGGTTAATGCAAAACTCATTAGCCTGTCCTTTATAGGGTTGGACTAATAAGTCGGAGCGGATTAAGAGTCCGTCTCCGTTGCCCGAAGACCCAATCATCCCTCAGCTGGAGGAGATGTTGGTCCCGACGCCTTATAAGGCGCCGGAGAAGAAGACCAAGAAGAAAGGCAAGGGGCCCAAGGACGGGCCCCGCCGCAAAGGCCCTCCGGAAGCAGTGTCCGAAAAGACCGAAGTCGTCTCCTCCCATGAGGAAGACGAGGATGAAGAGGAGGAAGAGGAGGAGGAGGAGGAGGTGGTGGAGAGCGACTCCCCTCTCAAGACGGGGAGGGGCAAGAGGACAGCCTCCGAGATCCTGGAGGGGGTGATGCCGAAGAAGGGGCGGGTGGTCCTCTCGGACAGTTCCGACTCAAAGTCCGAACACAGCGCGAAGAGGGTCCAAAGGGAGAAGCCCCTGGCCGAAACGTAAGTACCTAAAACTTACCCGTTCAATTATCGCTTAATCCGCATATCAAGTCTTTCTCCGCTTTTCAGCCCTCCACACGAGATCCCGATTCCCTCCCCTTTGGAGGGGAACTCTCTAGCCCCTGGAGAGGCGGAGAGTGATGTGCCATCTCGCACCTTCTCTCCTCCTGCCATGGAGGACACCGAGGTGTCATCCCAAAGGCCATCTCCTGGAACAAGCTCGAGCTTGTTCTCACTTCGGAGCCAAGGGGCTAGGAACCCTAATCAACGTGACCTAGTGTTAGCTAGATGGGGAGGCGCATCCCCTTTCCATGCGTATTTGCTATTCTCACTCACGTCGACTCCCGCGTTCGTGCTTGTGAGAATCCGTCTGTAACCGCTGCAACCTTCTTCTCCTGTCAATGCAATGATACACAAGGCGTATTCATGGAAAAAACAATTAAATCGGATCTTCGCTAGACCCCCCCCCCCCCCCCCCCCACACACACACACAAAAAGTCAGACAAAGTAGCTGTTGTTAATAATGATGTACAATTCGAATATCATTTTTGTCCAAACTGATGGAGGCGACTGTGGATCTACTAATGCTCTATAGAGTATAGACTATAGTCTCCACGGCTCTAGTGCACCTGCTGCAATCTCCATGGGGAACAAAAGCATCCCATTTGTTTGGTGCCCATCCCAGTCACTGCCAACACTTTAGGAGTAGCAACTATGCAAGCAGTATTGGAAGAAGTGACGTACATGTGGTTCACTAACTTTTAATTATTAACAATGTGTGCATGCATATGCCAATCTGCACCTTTTCCCTGTTGAGTGAGTGCATGTATATGTACTTGCTCAAAAATAATTTAAATAAATTAATCGTCCACTTTAATGTGCCATATTTTATTCATCAAATGCAAATGGAGAGGTAAAGCCTAAAGGCATGCACAACTTTTGGGGGAAATCTTGCTGCTGGAAGATACGGGAATTCCCCCCTACAGTCTGATAATTAGTCAACATTCTCTGTATTTGTTTGGGTTTTGTGAAAGTTGATTTGGGCGCTTCGCCATTATTGATAGAGCATGTCAGGACGTTGGCACATATTCTGTACTGGTATTAAAATGTCACTAGAACAAATGTAGACATAAAGAGTTAACATGTGTGCTACAATATGTTCTTCTTACGTACTAGGGATATTGGCATTCGGATAACACCGAATAAAAATGACAACCCTCATTTTTAGTCCATCTGCTCATTCCTAACTATACATGTTTTGTTATCAAGTCTTGTGAAAATTCTAAGGCCCACGTGCATGACAGTTTCTCTTAGTTGTCATTTTTTTAGTTTTTTTTCTCAGCAGTTATTCAGTAAAGTACTTGCCCTTATATATCATAAGTGGTTTGTGAGAAGCTACTCTAGGTTTTAACGTGAGTTTTATTTGACTGCATTTGCTATTGTCATGTGCTATGATGTTCATGTTTGTCTAGCCATCTTTAACCTATTTTTTGGCTAACTATATGTTTCCTATTTGCATGCCTTTTCTCTCAATAGTTTATACAATAAGCTCAACAATGTTTAGTAATCGCAACAATATCATGGGTGGACAAAGTACAATATAAAAAAACGAGTGGGAGGGAGAAATAACGACACGTGTAGAAGCCATATACAATTTTCTATAATTTTCAAAAGGGGAACAAGAACAAATCTTTTTGGTGCAATGGCGCCACTCTGAGGAATACATATAGTGGGTAAGAAGGTGTCCTCTCGTAAACAATTCTCTTTCAATTTTAATTCAATGCAATATCAAGTAAAAACAATCTAGTGGCTGGTGGACAAACTTTAATTGCATCTGTTGACCTAATAAAATACGAGAATTGATCTACCAGACCTTAAAATCACCGGTTGGTTGGAGTGCCACTCTTTCTAATTATATCTTATACAAATGATCAGCACACTCACGAATTGAATTTCATTTCTGGACGTTTCTACAACAAATGAAGCGTCGGCTCGATACTACCTACTTCTAGATGCGATGAATCGGATGTGATGTATATGGTGCTATATATGAAAGCATATCATGGATCATGTGTATGGTACATTTGCCTAATTGATAATCCAATATGTCCTATATATCTTGTCACTATGAAATCCCAACTATATATATATATGCTTAAATGCAATTTATGGTACTATAAATCTTGCTAAAGATGTTCTTTACATAGTAAAGACGTTTCCCATTAGTACAATATAATAAGACAAACACGAGGGGCAAATAGTGACACGTGTATAAGCCAAACAAAAATTTCTGCAATTTGCTAAAGGCGAATAAGAACAAATCTCTTTATGGTGGTGGATCCATCGGGAGGAATCCATAGTGGATAAGGAGGTGTCCTCTCCCTAGCAAGGTGGTGAATACATACCCAACACAAAGATGCTCACTCAAAAGGGAGCACTAGTGATTAGTTAAAACTTAGCATGGTGGCCGGGAAAGTGCAAAAGGGAAGACCTTGACATGCCAAAACATAAAAATAAATCCTTGGTTTGCACACACTGCACGAACATGGTACATCCATGTGTTTTTTGATTGGTGAAAGGCATTAGGTCCAGCAGCACACATCAGCTGATGATGATCATCTGATTTGGAAAAGTTTCAGGACGAATCGCCACATATGGAAGAAGATGGAAGGGTCCACTCTTTTCTCAAACTACTAGCTAATTTGATAACTGGCTCACCGGGGGATCTGATTAAGAAAAGATTATGCACGTTGTTAGATTGTATTTACATGTGTATATTGTAACGTTGTATATCACCTCATTATATATATATATATATATGATAGGCCACCCCTAGAGGGTTGTGCTGGTTCCCCCCAAAGCCTATTGTCTTACATGGTATCATGCTAGGTTACGTCCGCTTCCGCCTAAAAACCCTAAACCGCCGCCGCCGCCACCGCCGCCGCCGCCGTCGCCCGACTGCTATGACGTCCGCCGCTGCGTCCGGCTCCACCGCCACCGGTTTTCTGCCGGCCTCCCTCGCGGCACTTCTCTCGAGGCCGCTGGATGCCGCCTCCCTTCAGGCGCCGATCGGGACACGGAGCGTCGGCTCCCTCTTCGCGCTCCCGCCGGCTGCTACTTCGCCCGGGCAGGCGCTTGTGGCCCACACCACCGCCGCCCCGTCAACCACAGCTGTCGCGCCCTCGGCCACTGCGCCGCTGGTGGCGGAGGACGTCGCGCTGGCAGGCTTCGCGGCGTCAACCGCGGCCATCGCGCCCTCTGTCACCGCGCCGGCTGCCCCTTCGACTGTCTCCACGGTGTTCTCACCTCAGCCAGTCTCCTCGATGGGATCGCAGCCGCCGCCGCCGTTTCACTTCGGCCATCTCATCACCATCAAGTTGTCGTCGGACAATTACATATTCTGGCGCGCGCAGGTTCTTCCGCTTCTTGGGAGTCACTACCTGCTTGGCTATGTCGACGGCTCTCTCCCTTGCCCTCCTGCGCTGGTTGACAGCGTGCATGGTCCGGTCTATAATCCGGCTCACCGTGTCTGGACAGGGCAGGATCAGGCGAACCTCTCCTCCATCCAGGGGTCGCTCTCTCCGGCCGTTGATGGGCTTGTTGTCTTTGCCAAGACGTCCCACGAGGCATGGACTATTCTTGAGCGCTCGTTTGCGGCACAGTCGCAGGCTCGTGTATCTGGGCTCCGTCGCCAACTTGGAGAGTGTCAGAAGCTTGACTCCACCGCCACTGAGTTCTACAACAAAGTCAAGAGTCTCGCCGACACGCTGGCCTCCATTGGATAGCCCCTCACCGACTCCGAGTTCAACTCGTTTATCGTCAATGGTCTTGATGAGGAGTATGACGCCCTAGTCGAGATCATCAATGAGAGGGGCAACTCCACGCCCATGCCAGCACACGAGGTCTTTTCACGCCTCCTGCTTACTGAGCAACGAGTCGAGACGCGCCGATCCAGGGGCAACGGCGCCCTCTCGGCAAACGCCGCCACCAAGGGTGGTCGCTCCTCTGCTTCATCCAGGGCTCCTTCGGGGCAGTCACCACCACCCGCCTCGGCCCCTCCTCCTACTGCGACGCTACCAGGGGCTGGCGGTCCACGTGTGTGCCAGCTTTGTGGTCGCGATGGGCACTGGGCCTCGAAGTGTCACAAGCGCTTCCAGCGGGGTTTTCTTGGTCTTGGCAATGACGGGAAGGATACACGCAACTTTGCTCGTCAGGTCGCCATGGCTGATCGTCCGCCGCCGCAGAAGCCACAGAGACACACTCAGTCCTGCTCCATTGATCCCCACTGGTACATGGACTCTGGGGCGACAGAGCACCTGACCAGTGAGATGGGGAAGCTTCACACTCGTGAACCCTACCATGGCTCCGACAAGATCCACACCGCCGATGGAGCAGGTATGCACATCTCTCATATTGGTCAAGCATCACTTCTCACTAGACATGCCAATAGGAGTCTTCAACTTCGCAATGTTCTTCGAGTTCCATCTGTGACACGTAATCTTCTTTCAGTTCCTAAACTCACTCGTGATAATAATGTGCTTTGTGAATTTCATCCTTTTGATCTTTTTATTAAGGATCGGGGCACGAGGGACATTCTTCTTAGTGGGTGGCTTTGCCAAGGTCTCTATCGTCTGGAGCATCCTGGCGTCGCTCGCGTCTTCAGTGGAGTTCGGGTATCTCCGTCACAGTGGCATGCTCGTCTTGGCCACCCGGCCACACCTATTGTCCGGCATGTTTTGCGTCGTCATGAGCTTCCTAGTGTGTCTAGTAATAAAGATGTAGCAGTGTGTGATGCTTGTCAGCAGGGGAAGAGTCATCAACTTCCTTTTTCGGAGTCCAGTCGTGAGGTGAAACATCCTTTAGAACTTGTGTTTTCAGATGTATGGGGTCCTGCTCAGACTTCTGTTAGTGGTCATAATTATTATATCAGTTTTGTTGATGCTTACAGCCGCTTTACCTGGCTTTATCTTATCAAACGTAAATCTGATGTGTTTGACATTTTTGTTCAGTTCCAAAAGCATGTTGAACGCCTTCTCAAGCACAAAATTGTTCATGTTCAGTCAGACTGGGGTGGCGAGTATCGCAACCTCAACTCCTTCTTTCAGTCGCTTGGGATCACTTGCCGTTTAGCATGTCCACATACACATCAGCAGAATGGTTCAGTAGAACGTAAGCATCGTCACATTGTTGAAGCTGGTCTGACTCTTTTGGCCCATGCATCTGTTCCATTTCGTTTTTGGAGTGATGCTTTCACCACTGCATGTTTTCTCATCAATCGTACTCCCACTCGTGTTTTGAATATGAAGACTCCCATTGAAGTTCTCCTTAATGAACAACCGGACTACACCTTTCTCAAGGTGTTTGGGTGTGCTTGTTGGCCCCATCTCCGTCCATATAACAAGCGTAAGCTCGAGTTTCGTTTCAAGAAGTGTGTTTTTCTTGGTTATAGCTCTCTTCATAAAGGATACAAATGTCTTCATGTTCCCACTAATCGTGTCTACATCTCTCGGGATGTTGTGTTTGATGAGCATGTTTTTCCCTTTGCCAACCTCCCTGTGTCCACTACCGAGCCACCTGTCATGCATTCATCCTCTGTTGCTTCTGACCAATTTGATGATGTTGCATATTCTCCTCTATTGTTGCCTAACCATGGTGCAGGCACTGGTCGTGGGGCTCGTTTGGAGATTCTGGAAGCGCCATCTTCCTCTTCGTCGCCATCGCCTTCATCCTCAGCACCTTCTATTGTGCATGAGGAGCACATGGCGCCCCTGCATGGCCTCGGTTTCCGTGCTCATGCACGGCCGATCGACGTCCTGGCCCGGTCGCCTCTGGCTTCTGGGCTGCCTTCGCCATCGTCGTGCCCTGCAACCCCGCCGACTGGGCCGGCCTCCTCGGTCCCCGTCTCGCCCAGGGCATCGGGGCAGTCATCACCAGGCCAGGCCTCGCCCGCCCCTGCCTCGCCCAGGGTGTCTGGGCCCTTCTCACCAGGGCCGGCCTCGCCTGCTCTCGCCTCGCCAAGGCCGTCTGGGCCGGTGTCACCGGAGCTGGCCTCGCCCACCCTCGGTTCGCCCATGGCCTCTGAGCCCCTGTCGTCGGGCCAGTCTTCGCCATGCAGCCCGGAGTCGTCTGTCCCGAGCTCGCCTGAGGTGATTCCTGCATCTCCGGCGACCGTCACGTCTCCGTCACCTTCGCCTCCGCCGGCTCCTGCTGCTGCTCTACGTCCACATACGCGCAGTCGGAGTGGCATTTTTCAGCCTAAGCAACGTCATGATGGCACAGTTGCTTGGTTAGCGGCGTGCATGTCTGCTGCTCTCGCAGATCCATCCTCTGAGCCACGCACGTATCAAGCTTCTATGCGCATTCCTCATTGGAGAGAGGCCATGGAGCAGGAGTATCAAGCGCTTCTTCGCAATCAGACATGGACTCTTGTTCCTCCACAATCACGGGTATATGTCATTGATTCCAAATGGGTTTTAAAAGTGAAGAGGCATTCTGATGGGTCCATTAAACGCTATAAGGCTCGTCTGGTTGCTTGTGGTTTTCGACAGCGTTTTGGACTTGACTATGAAGACACCTTCAGTCCAGTGGTCAAGCCTACTACCATCAGACTTCTTCTCTCTCTGGCTGTTACTCGAGGTTGGTTTCTTCGTCAGCTTGATGTTCAAAATGCTTTTCTTCATGGTGTCTTGGCGGAGGAGGTTTACATGCGCCAGCCTCCGGGTTTCTCTGATCCGGATCGCCCTGATCATCTCTGTCGTCTGTCCAAGGCAATTTATGGTCTGAAGCAGGCTCCTCGTGCTTGGCATGCTCGTCTTGCAATGGCTCTTCGTGCTCATGGTTTTGCATCATCAACTGCTGACTCCTCATTGTTTCTTCTTCAAAGGCCTGAGGTTACTATGTACTTGTTGGTCTATGTAGATGATATCATTTTGGTCAGCTCTTCTCAGTCGGCTGCTACTGCGCTTGTTCGCTCACTTGGTGCTGATTTTGCGGTCAAGGACCTTGGGAAGCTTCATTACTTTCTTGGTGTGGAGGTTACTTCTCATGCTGCTGGCCTTGTTATGACGCAGAAGAAGTACTCTCTGGATTTGTTGCAGCGAGCTGGGATGCTTAAGTGCAAACCGACGACTACACCCATGTCTACCACTGATAAGCTCAATGCTGTTGATGGTGTGCTTCTTTCTTCTTCTGATGCGACCGAGTACCGGAGTATTGTTGGTGGGCTCCAGTACTTGACGATCACGCGACCAGACATTTCCTATGCTGTTAACCGAGTCTGCCAGTATCTGCAGTCACCCCGTGACACTCATTGGTCTGCTGTTAAGCGGATTTTGCGCTATATTCGTTTCACGGTGGCTCATAGTTTGCATATTCGGCCGTCTGACTCTGGTTGTCTTTCAGCATATTCTGATGCAGACTGGGCTGGCAATCCGGATGACAGGCGATCCACGGGGGGGTATACTGTCTTCTTTGGCTCTAACCTGATTGCCTGGAGTGCTCGGAAACAGGCTACTGTCTCGCGTAGCAGTACTGAGGCTGAGTATAAGGCTGTGGCCAATGCCACATCAGAGATTATCTGGGTACAGTCCTTGCTTCAGGAGTTAAGTATACCCCAATCACAGCCTCCTGTTCTTTGGTGTGATAACATCGGTGCTACATACCTTTCTGCAAATCCGGTATTCCATGCCCGAACGAAACACATTGAAGTTGACTATCACTTTGTGCGTGAACGTGTCTCTCAGAAGCAACTACAGATCAAGTTTATTTCTTCCAAGGATCAACTTGCTGACATCTTCACCAAGCCATTGCCTTTGCCACAGTTTGAGACTTGCAGGCGCAATCTTACCCTTCTAGATTCATTAGAAAGTGGCTAAGATTGAGGGAGGGTGTTAGATTGTATTTACATGTGTATATTGTAACGTTGTATACCACCTCATTATATATATATATATATATGATAGGCCACCCCTAGAGGGTTGTGCTGGTTCCCCCCAAAGCCTATTGTCTTACACACGTGTCGCGGGACTAATTGCCCGAGCTGTTTGAGTGGTAACTTGAGAAGTGCTTTTCTTCAGTTTTTTCTTGAGCAGTAATTTCTGGTGTTGGACAGTGCTATAACACAGCAATCAATCCTACTGTGAAAAGGAAACAGCATAATGCGAATAAATTAACGGAAGAGTTAGGTATATGGTAAAAGTTTTACACAGAAACTATTAGAATGTAAAATACGTTGCCACAAATTCATGGGTGGTGAGAAAAGAGAGGGATGATTACGCGGCCATTAACAGGTCAGGTGAAAAACACCGTCATATAGCACATTAGCTTATAGTGGATGGAGAATGAAATATATGGAGTTGTACAATGAGTAGGCACTGCCTACCTTGCCTAGCCGCAGCTGGACTGAGCATCTAATTCTTCTCTAATTAATCTAGGTATATAGTGGCAGATGTGTCTATCTATCTAATCTATTGGCAAAGTAGTTAAGGACGTTGTTAGTTTAATAAGATCTTAATTATTATTCTCAAGCTCTCATCTTTGTGCATATATTTCCCTGACCTGACTTGAGAGTTGACCCCTGGCTCCAATACAGTCCAGCTTGAGTGACTGCCTAGGAGCTCGGCACATCTCAACGGTAAGGAGCCCAAGAAGACAAGACAGCGTAGCCCAGCGAGCGCCATCGTGACGTGAGCCCGGGCCCAATTGAGCCCGTCGTGTTTCACACTTTCATATTAGCAGTGGTTAACTAATGATGATAACCATACCCTAATTTTTTAATGATGATAACCCAGAAGAACATATAATGCAGCTACCATTTTGGGTCCAAAATAATGGAGACGACTGTACTGCTAATGCTCCATAGGCTTCACAGCACTACTTGCACTTGCTGCAATCTCCAGGGGAAACATAACCATCCGAATTAATTGCTTGGTGACCATCCCAGTCACTGCCAACACCTTGGGAGGAGAAGGAGCTGACAAATGTAAACAATGAGCTTTTCTTCTTATAAACAATCTCTATGTCTACCTCAATCACACAAACTGAGGATGAAGTAGCAGCAACTAAGCAAATATTGGCCTGACGAATGATGTGTTGTTCACTCACACTTAACAATGTGTGCGTCAGTGCGTGCATGCATATGCATATTATGTGAGTGTGTGCTCACAAATTAATCATGACATTTAATTTTCTAGCAAAGCCGGAAAGCATGCGGAACTTTTTGGGGGAATCCTGCTGCCAAGATATGGTAATTTTGCCTCAGGGTCAACTAGTCAACATTCTCTAAATTTGCTTGGATTCTGTAAAGTTTTAGGTATTGCTAGATCATGATAGGCGCGCGTTGCCGCGCCCGTTCATTTTTTCGATAGAATGACTGGGAATCCGTTACATATATGATGGAATGAAACACACACAACCAGCTCCCAAAAAATTTAAGGACAAACTCTGAACTGCAAATAATCAAATAACATAGAAGACATAACAATAATTTCTAAGTCATTGGGCAGCCAGGTTGAGCTACCATCTATTCACTAAAATGAAACAAGTTTAATAATTCTAACAAAGGAATGTGAAACCTCTTTTACAG
This sequence comes from Triticum aestivum, assembly GCF_018294505.1. Classification (NCBI taxonomy): domain Eukaryota; kingdom Viridiplantae; phylum Streptophyta; class Magnoliopsida; order Poales; family Poaceae; genus Triticum; species Triticum aestivum. The sequence continues at coordinate 11,376,925 of NC_057807.1, forward strand.
GGAAGGATTCCCATAGGCCGGAGATGGAGACATGCAACAATGGGTTTCTGTCTCATCAGCACATATTGAATAGTACACCTATAAACTGATCATTTTTTGTGAGAATACATGTAATCCTCTTCGTCAAATAGAAGGCATTTAAAAAGCTGCCCAACAATAGTGTGAGAATAGTATAACTAATCTTCCAACCAGCTTGAGCCGGTCATGATGCATGCCTGTTTTTGTCGCTATGATGTAAAGATCGGCAAGACTACTATATATAGTTCCCGAACCATATAGTTGAAGTTGGAACTGTTTCACCTAAATTAAATAACCTCCAACCAATTCGAGCCGTATCATCAGTTATCTATGAAGATGTAAAAAGCTAATAACTGACCCAACATAAGTTTTGTATTCCGAAGCTTGTTAAAATCAACAAACTGAAAGCACACAAAATACATCTTCAAATGGAATATTTTGCCTGATCCATGAATAGGTTAAATAACTTCTCAATTAGGCTCAGGTGACCAGACAGTATGCTTGAGTACATGCACCTGCATTAGTCAAACAAACACACGAATTTAGATTCACAAGACTAATTTGCTCAACAAACAAAACAATGTCTAAATACTCTTAACTTGGTAGCCATGGATAAACACGTGAAAATAGGCCAGACCGATGAAGGGATGGCCCACAGAAAGAAAGCACAAATCTCCAAATTTCTGCCGACTCAATTTATTAAATAACTGATGCAGCTAGCAGACATACCTCTCAACGCTCCTACCATAGCCTCTATAAGCTGGAATTATAGGAGTGTTGGTTAATTTCATATGTTGCACACTGTTATTCCTAGCTGTTATATTTCCTCAATGCTGCAACAACACCACACCATGCAGATATAATTTCATTATTCCTTGCTGGAAGAGACAACATTTGACTGTTCAGACATCACATAAAATAAACATATGTAAAGGTAAAAGACTGCATATGTACTATAAATGTGTCACTTGAACTATATTGAATCAATCATCGCTTCAGGTCATCAAGCTCAGAGAAACGCCTCTGCACCATAACACACAAGTAACTAATAAAATGTCTGGCATGATCAAAGGAAGGATGGCCTAAATAGCTCACAAAATAAACGATAGAGCTTGACGGAAATAATATTTCATTTAATTTGAAAAGAAGTCAAAATCTGGAAGCAGCTTCGGTCATAGTAATAGTTTAAGCTGTATATTCAATCATCCATAATGACAGAATGGATGGAATGGGGATTTTAGTTATGAACACAATATATATACATACATGAGAAAAAACATAGAACCGGTGATAGCTTAGTGAGGAGCCAATCATGAAACCAGTGAATTAGTATGAAAATATTGAATTTGGAACAATTTAGAAAGAGGTACACAAGCCAAGGAAAAGTACCCTAAAAGAGAAAGCTGACCTTACATTGGAGATACATTTTGCATAGCAAAGAAAAATAGATCTACTGATCTCCACTTCCGTTCTTTTTTTCTTATAAACGTGTCCATTGACACATTTTTCTTTTAATGCATGAAAGAAGCAGAGCGATATATAACATATATCGAAGATCAAAACGCTGGAGAGAGAGAAAGAAAAACAAATACTTCAATGCATCCCTAGTATACTTTTCAATCAAAACAAGCAGCTCTTACATAAAAAATGATTCTATTGACCAATCTGCAACTGTATAGTGAGTTGGTAATAAATTATTTGGAGTACAGAAACATTCATACTTTTTGCTACAGATGTATCAGAAATATATGTCCTCACAAACGTCCTGAAATCTGATTGACATTGACCAAATCGAAAAGATACATCAAAAAGCCATGTTTAATTGTGAGCGGTGAGGATTGCAGGGTAAGAATATCTAAATATTTAGGAGGGAAGATAAGTACCTGACGATAATGGTGAACACTGACATCATATTTTTCACAGCATATCGGCAATTCATCGAACAATTCAAGTGCAAAGGTTACAACGCCATCTCAACAGAAAGAAATTGGAGGAATATAGGGTACTTGTAGATTGCCCCGGCAGATTAGCATGGTCTATACCTTAAATCGCAGTGACTGTACATGTATATAGGAGGGGTCGGGTGTATACATCCACCTGCTGCTACTGTAGACACGGTGACCCTCCGTGACTCCATCAGCTAGCGATCGATGTTGCCTGCATTTCGATCGTGCCCAGAGATCATATGACGCGCGATCGTATCTTGCTGATCGGGTGCTCGGTCGACATAGGATCCAGCAATGGCGTTGCTGAGAAGTTCAAATATGGTGTAGAAAGAAGCTGGACCAGGCCTGCAGCGGCGACTCGCCCACCACCTTCTTCTTCCTCTTGCAGTCTGCCGAATCCTCGTGCGTGTCCGATGTGTACCTGCCGCCGGGGGCGTCTTCGTCGCCCGGGCGATACAGGGATGTAGTGGTTGTGTGTACCTGCCGCCTGGGGTGTCTTTTTGTTGCTCGAGCGATAGAGGGATCTCGTGGCATCGATAGTGGCGACGGCGGCGGCCACGCTGAATTATTCAAACTTTTCATAAACGCCTCGACTCATCACGCATATATATAGAGAGAGAAGTACAAATGGTTTTTAAGCCAGTCAACAGCACAACTGATGCTGAAAATTTGTGTTCATCGAAAACAAATACTCTCTCCGTCCGTAAATACTCGTCGGAGGAATGGACGTATCTAGATGTATTTTAGTTCTAGACACATTCATTTTTATGCATTTCTTCGACAAGTATTTCCGGACGGGGGGAGTATTTCGAATGTCCTTATATCGTCCAGTAAACAAGGAACGGAATTCCGAGCCGTCCCAACAATCAAGGAAGGAATCACACTTGCAGAACCCACGGGACTAACCAACCAACCAATCCCCACGGGAACAATAGAAAAACGGAGGAGCGCACAGGAGAAGGTAACCCCAGCGACGGGTGTTAGATCAGAGTAGAGGAGAAAGAGAAAGAGGCACACCTGCTCGGGAGTGTGTCCACCCTGCCTTTGGACGGCAGTTGTCCGGGACGCCGGATCTACTGGTGCCGCCTTCCGGCAAATCATGCCTCACGGTGAACGCCGTTGCTCGATGTTGTGGTCAGCGGCACCAATGGCGGGAGGGCCATAGCCTTGGCATGAGAGGTCAGCATGAAGGAGGTCCTTATGTCGTCGGAGCCCAGCGCCGTCGCCACGGGAGTTGTGCATCGTGCCATCGTCCGCCGCCACGCTAGGGTTGCGACCTTGCGAGCAGGACGAGGGTTGCGTGGAGAGTCCAGCTCTTGTATGCACGTACATAGACAGCTCAGGCCCATTAGGCCCAATTTAACAGCGGACGCCCAAAATTGTTGCCGGAGCAGCGGCCCGTCACGGTAGCGCTCGTTCGTAGCGAGCGAACCGAGCGTACGTGATGTTCATTCTTAATCGGACGACTAAAAACGCTTAAAAGTGTTGATCGGACAGCTACAAATGCTAATAGCCTGAGAGGGTAGGAAGGATGCTCAGTTATAATGTATTTAAATAATGCACTATTATTAAATAGTCATCAATTAGAACACAACACAAACATAAGAGAGCATGTGTGCGCCGATCTCTTTATCTTTAGCTAGATTATTGGCGTTTGGATAACACCGAATAAAATGGTAATTCATCTCTTCATTTTAAACTAGCTAAGCCTATTTTTTTTTGCAGATCTTATCAAAAATTATAAATTGCTTGTGCATGTAGGGAAAATGGCATTCGCTCAATTTGTCATTATTTGTTTTGTTCTCTTTCTGAAGCCATTGCTCACGGCTAATTCAATAAATATTCAAGCTTTCTTAGGTTTGGTTGCTTTGTAATACAAAGCGGTGGAACCCTTTTTGTGTAATTCATTGTCTTTGGTGACTTTCTTAACATTAAAGCTTTCTTAGGTTGTTGTTGGCATTGACTGGGCTATGATAACTATGTTTGCACGCCTTACCATATTTTGCCCCATTGTACCATTTGGCTAATACTATATTATTTATGCTGTTTTTATGACTACTCTGTAGCATAAACATGCACAATCAATGAACAACATAAAAAATGGACAGCAAAACGACGACATCTATAACAATTCAAACCGTTTTTTCTTTAAGTTACAAAACATGAATAAGAAAATTTTTATGGTGTTGGGTCCACTGGGAGGAATCCATAGTGGATGAGGAGGTGTCCTCTCCCTATGTGCATCATGGCGAGGTGGTGAATACACAACACATTGATGATCAATCAAAAGGGAGCACTTGTGATTAGATAAAACTCTCCAGGGTTGTTGGGAACCGTGAGGCTATGTGTTGCTTACTGTGAGACCTACCCTCATCTCGCCTCCGGCGCTCCACTAATGATGGCCCAATATTGTAGCTTTATGAAGCGGTTTTAGGAAGTTTTTATGGATTAATTCAGATCTGTTTTAGAAGCTTTTCTGTGATTTTTCTTCCTTTTTTTTATGTGCATTTATTGGGATTTTGTTTTTATTTCAAATTTTCTTTTATTTTTATCTTTTTTATTATCAAATTTTTGTTTCTTCATTTTTCAAATACATGCAAACTTTTGTCGAATACATGTTGAACATATTTCATATACAGGTTGAACATTTTTTGGTACGCATTGAATATTAATCAAATGGACATTGAATATTTTTTGACTACACGACGAAGATTGTTTCAACATACTTTGAACATTTTTCATAAATACCATGACCATTTTTTAAACATGCAACATTTGTTAGGTGTTAGAAGATTTTAAAATGTCATGATTTTTCAATTGTATCTTTTTTCAATTACGTGAACATTATTTGACATTGTATAAACATTTTTTGAAATGTTAAGAACATATTTTTGAAGCACGTGAACCTTTTCAAGAAATTTCACAAACATTTTGCAAATGGTATGAAACATTTTTCTCAAGTTACGCAAACATTTTTTTACATTTATAAACTTTTTATAGATGCCACAAACATTTATTTGAAATGCATGACCAGTTTTTAAATGTCAAGAGTCTTTTTTTGTATGAACATTTTCTAAAACTTGTGTGGGTAATTTTTTACATTGCACAAATTTGTAAAACACATGATGGGTGCTTCTAAAATTTAAGCAAATATATTTTACATTTCAGAAATATAAATAAAAGTGACAGAAAAAACTAAAGAACGAAAGAAACTAACGCATAACTACTGGATCGACCCACTAAGCAAAAACAGATTTGCCCATGCATCAACCTCTAAATCGACCATCTACGCCGGCATTTTATACACCTCGCCAGCACTACCATCGACTCATTTATACACCCTTTATCATTTCACATGGGCATATGAGTTTTCCACTGAATCGCCCAGGATTATAACAGTTATAGCATTAAATATAAACTCTTAATTATGAATAATGGAAATATAATAATACAATATTATTGCCTCTAGGGCATATTTCCAACAATGTTGTGGCATTTTCTAACAAGATTTTTTCCTTACCAGGGTTAGACGAAGGTGTTTGCATATAAATTTAACATGTGACAATTTACTTGATATGTGTATTAGGTGACTTTGACCGATGAACCTGATAAAGTTGCATGGCTCTATACAAAATCTGGTGTTTTTCCTTCTTAAATCCACATACACCTATTTGATTGCTAAGCAAGCACATTTTTCCTTATCAGCTGATATGGAGGATTAGAATGTCTCCTAAGATCGAAGATTTTGTTTGGTTGGTAGTTAAAAATAGAGTACTTACTAAAGGATGGTGAATTATGTTATAATGTAGAGATCATAGACCATTTGTTCTTCTCCCGCTCCTTAGCTAGATTTCTTTGAAGTATAGTTGGCAATGCATTGGGTAATGGTGCTTCTCTTAATTATGTCTTTGATTTATACTAGAAATGACCGATAGCTTATTCTGGCAAGGGCAAAGTTGTGGTTTTTGGAATCTTTTTGTTAGGTTACTTTGGTCTACATAGAAGATGAGGAGTGCTTCTTGGTTCTAGGGCATCTTATTAAAGATCACACTAATGTTATTTTCTATGTCTCTCATCTATTGGCTTCCTAGACAATCCTGTAGAAAGGCGGGGTGCAAAGAATTCTACATCTGGTGTCTAAGAAGTTAGTTATGGTGACACGACAGGTGTGCGCTTGAGAACATGGGTGGCCCCAGGTACCATGAGGATTCGTAGTGTGTAAAACCCTATATCGGTAGGTTTATTTGTATCGGCCCTAGACTTTGTTATCGCTATGCTTAATGTTCTCATTGAATTCTACAGATGCTAGTATCTAACACAATGCAGTATGTGGGCTCCTAGAGATAGGTGTGTGAGGCAGTTTGCATTAGCCGAACTCCATTTTCTTCAATGAAAAGTTGTCGTGTCGCCCCTTTGATATATTGTTTTTCTAACTAGTTACAGGCAGTGTAATTATTTCTTATCCAACCCTTTTTTGTTAGCTTACACATATTTTATAATACATTTTTAATAGGAAAAGCCACAATGAAATTCCCGTTTGTGTAAAGTTTTAAAAAATGGCACCTCTAAGAAGCAAATGTTGTCGCCATTCAATATAGATGGAAACGACCCAACCAATAAAGCCATGCAAGACTTGGTACCTAAAAACTAAAAAGTGCATGCGCACTATCTAGAGACAATGAGCGGCCGGCTGGAAACCACACGATTTCTATCGCGCGCGTGCATCCCCACTTTGGGTGCCACCTGGTCGACATCCCACCCACCCGTCATCCTCTTTCTTTCTGTTCTTCTCTCACCCTCTCCCATGGATCTGGATCGGAAGGGGCTCACCAGCCTCGCCCCTCAACGCCGACCACCAGGAGCCCCCATGCTCCACCGACGGATCGACAATGGGGAGGGACACCACGTGTTGCTCTGCCCTGAGGTCCTCGTCGCACCACCACCAACCCATCCACCACAATGTTGGGGAACGTAGCATGCAATTTCAAAAAAAAAAATTCTATGCTCATGCAAGATCTATCTAGGAGATGCATAGCAACTAAAGAGGGAGAGTGTTTCTACGTACCCTCGTAGACCGAAAGCGAAAGAGTTTGACAACGTGGTTGATGTAGTCAAACTTCTTCTAGCTCCAACGGATCAAGTACCGAACGTACGGCACCCCCGAGTTCTCCACACGTTCAGCTTGATGTCGTTCCTCGCCCTCTTGATCCAGCAAGGTGTCAAGGAAGTAGATGAGTACCGTCAGCACGACGGCGTGGTGACGGTGATGGTGAAGTGATCCACGCAAGCTTCGCCTAAGCACCGCGACAATATGACCAGGGGTGTAAACTGTGGAGGGGGGCGCCGTACACGGCTAATATTTGATGATGTTTTTTGTGTTGTAGGCTCCCCTCCCCATGTATATATAGGTGGGAGGGGGAGGGGAGCAGCAAGGGTGCGCTCCAAGTAGGAGGAAACCTACTTGGGGTCCTCCTCAATTCGGCCTCCCCCCTTCCATATTTGCCGGAGGGGGAAAAGGGAAGAGGAAGGAGAGAAGGAAAGGGGAGAGAATCCCCTCTTTGCCTTCTCCCAGCCGGCCTCCTTCCTTGGGGGGGGGGACCACCACTAGTAGGAAAAGGGCCTATTGTCCCGGTTCATAAGGGCCTTTAGTCCCGGTTCTGGAACCGGGACTAAAGGGTCGTTACTAAAGCCTCCCCCCTTAATTTAGTCCCGGTTCTTACACGAACCGGGACTAAAGGTCGTCCACGTGGCTGCTGCCTGGAGGTCCACCTTTAGTCCCGGTTGGTAACACCAACCGGTACTAAAGGAAATTTTATGATTTTTTTTGAATCTTTTTCTTGCTTTTCAAATTTCTAAATTATTTTAACCTATAATCTCTAATCACCCCTCATCACTGCTCAATTTAACCTCTAATCTCTAATCACCCCTCATCATTCCAAATCATCTAACTTCCCGGACGGTCACCCATCCTCTCACTACTCCAGCCTGAGCACACTTAACTTTCGTCTATTCTCTATCGTTTCCAAGTCTGCACTTGTTGTTTTCCTGACAATAGTAAGATGTCAATCCTATTAACCCTCAGGAATTTAGCTTGATCATGAAGTCACACATTTCACTGTTTGAGTTTGAAACTATAGTTCTAAAAAACAATAATTATTTAGTAACACTAATATTTCTTGAATAAGTAGTTTGACCATAGTTTGACCACAGTTTGACCAGATTTGACCAAAATTCAAAAAAACTGAAATAATTATTTAGTAACACTAATATTTCCTGAATAAGTAGTTTGACCATTGTTTGACCATAGTTTGACCACAGTTTGACCAGATTTGACCAAAATTCAAAAAACTGAAATAATTATTTAGTAACACTAATATTCTTGAATAATTATTTAGTAACACTAATACTTCTTGAATAAGTAGTTTGACCATAGTTTGACCAGATTTAACAAAAATAAAAAAACTGAAATTTGAGCATAACTTTTTTTCCTCTTAGAATTTGAGGATTCTAAAAATTTGCAAACATGCCGTAGGCAGTCAGTCAAAATCGGATGCGGATTTTCGTGCTGAACATTTTGATATATTGTATGTTTTTTCCTGACATAGTATGCAAAAGTTATAGCCGTTTTACATTTTCCCTACACTTTTTGCAAAACATGTCCAAAATTAAGTTTTTCAATTTTCCTAACTAATAGATGTAGTAACATAACTACATCTCGAAGGATTTTAATTTTTGAAGTTTTTATCATTTTCTTTTGCTTTTCACAAAACTAAAAAGGCGATCCAAGGGGGGGAGGGGGTAGAGTTTGAAAATGGGACCTTTAGTACCGGTTCGTGCCACGAACCGGTACTAATGCCTCAAGCCCCATTAGCACCGGTTGGTGGCTCGAACTGGGACTAAAGGTCTAACCTTTAGTACCGGTTGGTGCCACCAACCGGTACTAATGGGCATCGCACCCTTTAGTCCCAGTTCGTGGCACCAACCGGGACTAAAGGTCCCATTTGAACTGGAACTAATGCCTATACGGTGCCCTAACCGCTCGAACCGGGACTAATGCCTATATGGTGCCCTAACCGCTCGTAATGCAACCGGGATTAATACTCTTTTCTGGCCGAACCAAAGCCATGTTTTCTATTGTGCACCCCTTGTGGGCTAGTGTGACCCCCTCTTATGGCCCATATTTTCTCCCGAGAGGTTTCGGTAACCCCCCCCCGGTACTCCGGTAAATACCCGATAAACTCCGGAACACTCACTACTAGGGAAAACCCTAGCAGTAGCGCGGGTATTTTGCCTATCAGTAGCGCGGGATGTTGCGCTACTGATAAGGTGCTATAGCTAACTTATAGCAGTAGCGCATGTCGTCCCATGCTACTACTATACATGGACATCAGTAGCGATCTTTAAGGAATAGCATTGCTGCTAATATCTGCAGGGCTTTCTAGCGGGCCGCACTACTGGTAAATGAGCACTACTGCTAATTTTAGTCCCCTCGCTACTGCTAGTTTTATTAGTTTTTTTTGCGTATTTGTTTTGTATTTGAATAGGCTTTATATAATAATCTTTAGCATATCATACACATACAAATGTAATCATAGCATATACATACAAATAGTCTCATCAAATCATGTCATCATCATAATCATCATCCAACACAAAGTGGTCTCTCGTCATCATCTCAAAAATTGCGATACAAGTCTCGATAACTTGCAACTACATTGTCATCCATCTAAACAATGATATATGCAAGAAGAGTTGTCACTATGAAACCTAAAATAACTATTGGCTGTCGCTCGGAAACCGGAAATCGGTACACCTGGGCTAACACTCCGGCCACTCGTCATATACTCCTGGCGTAGCACTTCTTCGCCATCGATGATCTATGCGCCTGCATCGTCACATGAGTCGATGATATGCAACATATATAATTGAGCAACAGAAAGAGACAAACTTGGCAAAAATAGAAGCAACATATCATAAGCATAAATAACAAAGTTCATCGTACCCAAAATGCCCTAACTAGAGTTTCGTCATGATCTTCGCTAGTCGAGGAGGACGGTTTAATTACATCCCAAATAAAGTTTCGTCGTGCATAACTCAAAGTTTTGTCATACTGAAAGTATGGAATAAACGGACCCATTGTCATATATCGACAATCACTCAAACATGTCGTGCCATCCATCCAGGTCAGGGAGATAGTCCCCGAGCTTAGTGAAAGGCTTCATGTCGAAACGCTGAGAGGCTATGCGTGTTCGGACGTCTTCCCGCGACATTTGTCCTTCTTAATAGAACATGCCTATTTTTTCGACGACCTCCTTCATGATGATTTGGGCAAGTTCGCGCTGGATGTTATAGAACTCAGCTCGAAGTCGATGATCCTTGATATCTCCTAAGGTCTTTGACCATTGCGGAATATGGGCATCGCCGGATCTAGGTGACATGTGAAGGTTTTGATGATCCCGTCTGTACTCCAGCATGTGGTGTAGGACATAGAATCCATCATTAAGAGAATTCCTTGGTTGCTGGATGCAGCAGAAGTCGGTCTTATGGCTGCAGCCGGGTCTGCCATCCCTGTACTTCTTGTCCTTGACCTCTCCACCCCGTGTGCCGTAGTAAAATATAGCACTGTCGAGAACATACTTGATGTGGGTGTAATCCTTTTTGTTAATGTTCTTCGACGAGTCCAAGTAAAGAGCGTGGGAGTATCGGGGGTAGAGGATGATGAGGATGGCGCGCCCGCCGGTGCGCAAAATAAGTACACCTCAAATTAGTTAGCCTCCACCGTGCAAATGAATGATTGAAATCGAAGGAAGGATATCCGCGCGGATGACTTACAGGGCACGATAAGGCACGAGAATCACCTCCTTGTCCTTATTGGCAAGCATGAAATTGACGAGGTAGTCCCTCGCTTCTTCACAGTGCTCTGTGCAGACTGCCAAGAAGCCCTCGTCCATGAAGTACGGATCAGCGGCACAGATATAAGGTATCTGCTCAAACCCGATGATGTAGTTCATGTGCAAGGCATAAAGGTGGACAAACGTAAAATCCAACTTCTTCAAGTGAAACATGTCGAAGATGTAATCAAATCGAAGGAAGAACTTCTCCGCGGGGAATGTGTGGACGTACGATAATTGTCGTGACACGTTAACCACGTAGAGTGGGTATCCTGGATTTTTTGAGGCAATGAGGCCTTTCTCTATCCGCAGCACATCATCATGAAGTCTCCTTAGATCGCCGAATCTGCCCTCTAGCGCTGCTTTAGGTAGGATTGGTTCACCGGTGATATGAAATTTTGCCGCACCAGGGATATCTATACGGTCTTGAACCCGATTCTCCTGAGGCGGCTGGATCATAGAAGCAGCTTTGTTGCCTTTCCTTGGTCTCTTCCTACCCTTCCTTGCTACCGGAAGGTCGTCCATAATACGTTCAGACTCCGGAGGCAGCAATTGATCAGGCACCAACTCATGACGCTCAAACCCTAAGTAGGCGCCAGTATTGACATACTATTGAGTGTCATCGTCATCCTCATCCTCATATATGGCGATGTCACCAGCAACTAATGGAGGATCTTCCTCACCCCGTCCGCTATCACCCAGCATGACAGCCGACGCTAATTTAGTAGGTGGGGTGTTGATGTTCATACCTAACTGCATGCTCATGGGTGTGCTCCCGGTCGCCCTCAGACGAAGCAGACTCTTTGGCCACAGCAGGACCCACCGATTGCAATCACCAAGCCGCCGCGGGGTCTCGTCGTCACCCCCCTAGTACCGGAGGAGACAAATTCTCGTGGCCCGGTTTGACACTGGCCATGGAAACCTTGAAGACGTCTGGGGGGATCGGCCGGCTATGGAAAAATGGTTCCTTCGGCTCCATTATCGTTGCCTTCCCCACGTCCACCTTCTGGTCACCGATGGTGTACAATATGGTGCACGGAGTTTCGTCGGCCTGCAAAGAGAAGTCTATGACGTGAGACATCCGAAAGGCAATGAAAACGGGAGATTATACATTTATTGAAGAGGGCCGGTGTGACAGATACCGTGAGGGCGTCGAGCTCAGCCAAAGACGAAGCACCGCCGAGCACGTCCGGTGTCATAGCCGGTCCCAGAGCAGGTGCGGGAGCTGGTGCGGGAGCCGATGCGGGAGCAGGTGCAGGAGCCGGTGCGGGAGCAGGTGCAGGAGCCGGTGCGGGAGTAGGTGCATCCAAGAAGTCAGCAAGGGGAAAGTCCGCTGCATTTTTTCTGGATTTTGCCTGGTCCAATTGAAAACGGCCAGAACCAAGGTAGTAGACATATCTACAACCACCTGTTTTGCGGTAGCTACCGCTGTTGTGACTGTCTCAGATGATTTCTTCTCAACCGCAATCTCAACCTTCTTGTCGATGTTTTCTTCAGTTAACCTTCGTCTTTCCTTTCTCTCCTCCGTGGTCTCACGGTAGTACTTCTTTCACGTGGTGCCGTCTCCGACACCGGGCACGCGTCCATACGACGGTCGAGTCTCCACCGGGAGTCCTTTCAATATGTTCAACGCCCGGTTGAATGGAGTGTCCCACTTGGGCCTCACCAACGCCTCAGACAGCGAGTCAATTTCGGTCGCAATCCTGTGCTGCTCTCTCTGCAAAAGGCACAAGGATCGTTTACAAATATGAATAATATGTAGTCGAATTGATCAGAAACTAAAATTACCAGCAGTCTCATGAACTCCGTCGTGACCGCGTTCGTCTCGAAAACCTTCTTCACTGGGTCCCATCGATGCTGGGCCCTGAGGACGTCACGCTCCCGTGGGACGGTGAACTCTGCCAAGGGGTCTGGGATGCCCAGACTCGTGGCTTCCGCCTCCTCCTTGGCCCATATGGACCTCTTCCCGTCGTAACCATGACTTTCGAGGTGGTGGGACCCAATGTTCCTTTGTTGAAGCCCCTTCATGTACTTTGACATTTTTGGCAGCTTCGGCCTCAGAAGCCGCCTTGAATATTTCAAAGTGCTCTGCCGTGATTGTTGGATTATCCTTTACAATCTCGGAGTAGGGTTCCTTTTTGGTGACGATCCGATATTTCACCCTTGCTTTCCAGGCGGCCAAAGCGTCGCTAAACTTGGTCATGGCGTGTTTGTTTATCTTCTTCATTGTCGGGTCCTTATCTGGATCTTCATAATCCTTTTCATTTCGGCCCGGGAACAAGAATATCTGGTGCGGCTTCTTTAGGAGGGAGGGCCTCATATTATCTATCTTCTTTAGTTTCTCATCGTTGATGGTGGCGGTTGTCTGTATGATGCAGCCTATTTGATTGCATAGCACACGCGCGCTTCCTCGGGCGCGGTTGGCTCAAAATTGCCGTCGTCCACCTCCGTGACCACCAGTCTAGTAGTCCTGAGCTTCTTAGGAAGTTGTTGCCTCTTTGCTTTTGGTTCTACACCGGCTCCGCTAGTCTCGGCGGCGGTCTCAGTCTTAGCGCCGGTCTCGATGTCGGTATCAATCTCCGATGTGATAGTTGGACCCACCAACATCAACTGTTGATCATCGGCTTTCCTCAAAAATTCTTCTGCCGCCAGGTAGACATTGTCGCAGTCACCAGAACCCTGTCCTTCATCGTTGCTAGCCATGTTTCCTATGATTAAGTCTAGTAAATTAATTCTAGACCTAATAAAATGAATAATGACATTAAAAAAGGCCTATGCTTTACAGGAACGTTGTCTCCTTCCTGGTGTGGCAAACCACGGGCACTCGATATCTCCTAGTTTGTAGCACAAGTCATGCCGAAATTCACAGAAAAATTCGGCATGAATTTTTCTAAAAAGTGGACAAATTGAGAACCTGAAATTTGCCGGAATGGAAATGAATCAACATTCCGGCAAAACATAGGCCACTCGGCTTCATTCCCTGGAAACAACAAAGCCACTTGGGCACAATTGAACCACTTCAATGAAAAGATATAACATGAGCAAACACTATTAAGGAATTTGCATATAACATGGCCACTTCAATGAAAAGATATAATCAACAATAACGGAGTATGCAAATGAACATCAATGACATATATCATATAACAACAATCTTGTTTTTTTACATAGCAACAATTAGTTTAACCAAGTTTTTGTAAAGAAAAACAATTTTGTTTTTTGTTTATAGCTAAATGCCATAGCTACTGTTTTTTATTTATAGCTAAGTACTTTTGTTCTTTGTCTAAAGCTAAAAGTCTAGGAACTCCATTTTCTTTAACCCTTCTGACCTCTCAAAAAATTTCACAGCAAGACCTTATTACCTACACCCAATTTCTTCAAAAATATTCAGGTCCATAGTCCAAATAATTCAATTTTCATTTGAATGAAATTTAGAACAGATTCAAGTCCATAGTCCAAATACTTTTTTATAGCTAAGTGTTTTTTGTTTATAGCCTCTATTAATTTAAATCTAAATGCTACTATTATTTACATACCCTCTATTAATTTAAAGCTAAATGGAATTACTGTTTAGGCATTTTCATAAAATTTTGCCCTAGCTAATTTCCTAAAAAAATTGCTAATCATTTTTCCTAAATGCTAAAAAATGCCTACTGCCCTAAACAAATCTATGGTTCATATGAACACCCAGGGTTCATATGAACATCAACACAACATCAACTTATATATGGATTGCCCTAGCAGAGAGAGAGAGGAGGGTAGGGGGGAGGAGAGGCAGAGCCTCACGGTCGGCGGCGAGGGCAGACTCTGGCTCGGGCGGCGGAGGTCCTGGGCGGGCTCGGGTGGCAGCGGTGAGGTCGAGGGCGGCGGCAGTGAGCTCGAGGGAGGCGACGGTGAGGTCGACGATGGCCTCTAGTGGCGCCTGTGAGGTCAAGGGCGGCCTTGGTCGGTGGCGGTGCGGTCGAAGGCGGCCACGAGCGGCGGCGGTATGGTCGAAGGCGGCAGTGCGACGGCGGTGATGGAGCAGTTGGGGGATGATAACCCGCAAGTACAGGGGATCGCAACAGTTTTCGAGGGTAGAGTATTCAACCCAAATTTATTGATTCGACACAAGGGGAGCCAAAGCATATTCGCAAGTATTAGAAGTTGAGTTGTCAATTCCACCACACCTGGATAACTTAGTATCTGCAGCAAAGTATGTCATAGCAAAGTAGTATGGAATTAACGGTAACAGTAGCAAAACTAACAGTACCGGTTTTGTAGTAATGGTAACAGTGGCAACGGCAAAGTAACTAAGCAAAGAACAATATGTGAAAAGATCGTAGGCATTTGATAGGTGATGGACAATTATGTCGGATGCGATTCCTCATGTAATAGTTATAACTTAGGGTGACACAAAACTAGCTCCAGTTCATCAATGTACTATAGGCATGTATTTCGAATAGTCATACGTGCTTATGGAAAAGAACTTGCATGACATGTTTTGTCCTACCCTCCCGTGGCAGCGGGGTCCTAATGGAAACTAAGGGATATTAAGGCCTCCTTTTAATAGAGAACCGGACCAAAGCATTAACACTTAGTGAATACATGAACTCCTCAAACTACGGTCATCACCGGTAAGTATCCCGATTATTGTCACTTCGGGGTTAACGGATCATAGCACATAATAGGTGACTATAGACTTGCAAGATAGGATTAAGAACTCACATATATTCATGAAAACATAATAGGTTCAGATCTTAAATCATGGCACTCGGGCCCTAGTGACAAGCATTAAGCATAGCAAAGTCATAGCAACATCAATCTCAGAACATAGTGGATACTAGGGATCAAACCCTAACAAAACTAACTTAATTACATGGTAAATCTCATCCAACCCATCACCGTAAAGCAAGTCTACGATGGAATTACTCACACACGGCGGTGAGCATCATGAAATTGGTGATGGAGGATGGTTGATGATAACGACGGCGATGGATTCCCCTCTCCGGAGCCCCGAACGGACTCCAGATCAGCCCTCCCGAGAGGTTTTAGGGCTTGGAGGTGGCTCTGTATCGTAAAACTTGATGAATCCTTCTTCTTTTATTTTTTCTCCGCGAAAGCAAATATATGGAGTTGGAGTTGAGGTCAGTGGACGTCCAGGGGGCCCACGAGGCAGGGGGCGCGCACTAGGGGAGGGCGCGCGCCCCCCACCCTCGTGACCAGGGTGTGGGCCCCTAACGCTAATTCTTTCCCTAGTATTTTTTATTAATTCTGAAAAGTTGCTCCGTGGATTTGCAGGTCATTCCAAGAACTTTTATTTCTGCACAAAAATAACACCATGGTAGTTCTGCTGAAAACAGCGCCAGTCCAGGTTAGTTCCAATCAAATCATGCAAGTTAGAGTCTAGAACAAGGGCAAAAGTGTTTGGAAAAGTAGATACGACGGAGACGTATCAACTCTCCCAAGCTTAAACCTTTTCTTGTCCTCAAGCAATTCAGTTGATAAACTGAAAGTGATAAAGAAAAACTTTTACAAACTTTGTTTGCTCTTGTTCTTGTAAATATGTAAAGCTAGCATTCAAGTTTTCAACAAAGATTATGACTAACCACATTCACAATAACACTTCGGTCTCATGTTTACTCATATCAATGGCATAATCAACTAGCGAGCAATAATAATAGAACTCGGATGACAACACTTTCTCAAAACAATCATAATATGATATAACAAGATGGTATCTCGCTAACCCTTTCTGAGACCGCAAAACATAAATGCAGAGCACCTTTAAAGATCAAGGACTGACTAAACATTGTAATTCATGGTAAAAGAGATCCAGTCATAGTCATACCAAATATAAACTAATAGTAATGCATGCAAATGACAGCGGTGCTCTCCAGCGGGTGCTTTTTAATAAGAGAGTGATGACTCAACATAAAAGTAAATAGATAAGCCCTTCGCAGAAGGAAGCAGGGATTTGTAGAGGTGATAGAGCTCAATTTTTAAAACAGCGATCATAACATTTTGGGTGGTATACTTTCACTGTCAACATAACAACTATGAGATCTCGATATCTTCCATGCTACACACATTATAGGCGGTTCCCTAACAGAATGGTAAAGTTTTATACTCCCCCTCCACCAACAAGCATCAATCCATGGCTTTCCTGAAACAACGGATGCCTCCAACTAACAACAATCCTGGGGGAGTTTTGTTTAATTATTTTGATTTGATTTGAGCATGGGACTGGGCATCCCGGTGAGCAGCCATTTTCTCGTGAATGAGGAGCGGAGTCCACTCCTCTTGAGAATAACCCGCCTAAGATGGAAGATACAGACAACACTAGTTGATACATGAGCTGCTTGAGCATACGAAACATAATTTCATTTGAAGGTTTGGAGTTTGGCACATACAAATTTACTTGGAACGGCAGGTAGATACCGCATATAGGAAGGTATGGTGGACTCATATGGAATAACTTTGGGGTTTATGGAGTTTGGATGCACAAGTAGTATTCCCGCTTAGTACAAGTGAAGGCTAGAAAGAGACTGGGAAGCGACCAATTGAGAGAGCGACAACAGTCATGAACATGCATTAAAATTAATAGACACTAAGTGCAAGCATGAGTAGGATATAATCCACCATGAACATAAATATCGTGAAGGCTATGTTGATTTTGTTTCAACTACATGCATGAACATGTGCCAAGTCGAGTCACTCAATTCATTCAAAGGAGGATACCACCCTATCATACCACATCACAACCATTTTAATAGCATGTTGGCATGCAAGGTAAACCATTATAAACTCATAGCTAATTAAGCATGGCATAAGCAACTACAATCTCTAATTGTCATTGCAAACATGTTTGTTCATAATAGGCTGAATCAGGAACGATTAGCTAATCATATTTTAAAAAACAAGAGAGGTCAAGTTCATATCAGCTCCTCTTATCCCAATCATTTCATCATATATCATCATCATTGCCTTTCACTTGCACAACCGAATGGTGTGGATAATAATAATAGTGCACGTGCATTGGACTAAGCTGGAATCTACAAGCATTCATTTCAAGAGAGAAGACAAAGTAATATGGGCTCTTGGTTAAAGTAAATCAATTATGCATATGAGAGCCACTTAGACGTTTTCATTATAGTCTTCTCCTCTCGACCCCCAAAGGAAAAGAAAAGAAATAAAACTATTTACACGGGAAAGCTCCCAACAAGCAAAAAGAAGAACGATAAATCTTTTTTGAGTTTTTCTTTTAATTATTACTACTACAGGCATGGAAATTAACTTAACTAATTTTTTGGTTTTTCTTAAGGTTTATCTAACACACAAGAAGAAAGCAGGAAAAGAAATTAAACTAGCATGGATAGTACAATGAAAGAGTATGAGCATCGACACTAAAATGAGTGTGTGAACATGAATGTAAAGTCGGTGAGGAATACATACTCCCCCAAGCTTAGGCTTTTGGCCTAAGTTGGTCTATGCCCATGGGTAGCTAGCCTGGCTGATATCCGAAGTTGTAACTGGGGTCGTACTGAGATGGAGCAGCCATTGCCTCCTGAGCTGCAGCCTGGCGGCGGGCTGCTTCCGTCCTCCTCTCGTACTCATTCGCCTCCTCCCTGGTTATAACATATCTTCTTTTTGCCTGATAATCAAAAAGGGCAGGAGCAGGAAGCGTAATATGGACAGCGCGACGTTTGTCAAAGATTAGTTGATATTGGAGGAATTATTCATTCCTCTCAAGAAAATGATGACTAACCATGGCATTATAATCTAAATAAGCGGGAAGCAATTCCGTATCATTTTCATGTATAGGTATATCAAGATAATTGGGCACATGGGTCGCATAAATTCCTCCAAACAAGTCTCCAGCTAAACCATTATGTTGCAGCCTACGTGCAACAATTGCCCCCAAGTTGTATTGTTTATCACCTAATACAGCACTCTTGAGAACACAAAGATCGGGAACACACATGTGACATGCTTCATCTTTACCATTAATGCATCTACCAATGAAGAGAGCAAAATAATGTATAGCAGGAAAATGAATGCTCCCTATAGTAGCTTGTGCTATTTCTCTAGATTCTCCCACAGTAATACTAGCAAGAAAGTCTTTATATTCAGATTTACGAGGTTCATTAACACTTCCCCACTGCGGGAGTTTACAAGCAGTAGTAAAATCTTCTAGGTCCATGGTATATGATTTATCATAAATATCAAACAGGACACTTTCAGAAATGCGTGAGGATGTAAATTTAAACCTTCTCACAAATGAATCAGTTAAATATTGGTATTGAGGGCACTTATCTTGCATGAATTTCTCAAGGTCAGCATTGCGCACATATGCATCAAATTCATCCTTGATGCCCGCTTTGACCATAAACTCCTCTGATGGCCATTCACAGGGCTGCACATCAGCTTCCCTTGGTGATTTTTCGTCCTGCTCACGTATCGCGAGCCGGGGTCCTTTCTTCCTTGAAGAACCACCTTGGTACATTTTCCTGAACATATTTCTTCCTCTGAAAAATTTCTGAAATTTTTAGTGACTTAAAATAAAAGTGAACTAAACTCAATAAAATTGATAGCAACTACTCCCACAAGTGCCTAGAGCCTCTATCATGCATTAGAATTACTTGGGACCTCATCAATTTAACATGCAAGCTCAATAACAGGGTGACCTAAGAAGCAAGAATTTGCAATGAATAAAGCACTAGAACAAAAATTAATTGAATCATTGGAGGAGTCACATACCAAAGAATAATCCCCCAAAGCAGTTTTGTGAATGGAACTTTGAGCAAGGAGATCGAAAATGGCAGCAAAACGAGCTAGAACTCGTGCTTGAGCTAGATAGTGATTTTTTGGGAGGAAGAAGAAGTGTGTGGGTGGAGGAATAAGTGGAGGGGAGCCACCATGGGACCACGAGGCAGGGGGCGTGCCCTATAGGGGTGGGCGTGCCCTGGACCCTCGTCGCCAGGTGCTTGCTCCCCCTGCTGTGTTCTCAGTGTCAGATATTCTCAGATATTCCAGAAAAATCATATTAAATTGGCATGGCATTTGGAGAACTTTTATTTTCTTGATATTTTTTTATTGCATGGATAATTCAGAAAACAGGAAAAATATACTATTTCTACTTTATTTATTCTAATTAACAAGAAGTAAAGAGAGGGTACAGAAGGTTGTGCCTTCGAACTTCATCCATCTCATGCTCATCAAAAGGAATCCACTAACAAGGTTGATCAAGTCTTGTTAACAAACTCATACCGAATCACATGAAACCGAAGAAATTTCAAAGTGACACTAGGTTACCTCAACGGGGATATGAACATCCCCAGTAATAAGAATATCATACTTTTTCTTTGTAGTAGGAAGAGGAAATTCAAAGCCTCCAATAATTATTGATGGAATTTTCCCAATAGAATTTGTGCTGTGAACTTGAGGTTGTTTCCTCGGAAAGTGTACCGTATGATCATTACCATTAACATGAAAGGTGACATTACCTTTGTTGCAATCAATAACAGCACCTGCAGTATTTAAAAAGGGTCTACCAAGGATAATCGACATACAGTCGTCCTCAGGAATATCAAGAAGGACAAAGTCTGTTAAGATAGTAACATTCGCAACAACAACAGACACGTCCTCACAAATACCGACAGGTATAGCAGCTGATTTATCAGCCATTTGTAAAGATATCTTAGTAGGTGTCAACTTACTTTAATTCAAGTCTACAGTATAAGGAAAGAGGCATAACACTGACACCGGCTCCTAAATCACATAAAGCAGTTATAACATAATTTCTTTTGATTGAGCATGGTATAGTGGGTACTCCGGGATCACCAAGTTTCTTAGGTATTCCACCCTTAAATCTATAGTTAGCAAGCATGGTGGAGATTTCAGCTTCAGGTATTTTTCTTTTATTTGTAATGATATCTTTCATGTATTTAGCATAAGGGTTTGTTTTAAGCATATAAATGAAGCGCATACATAAGAAGATAGGTCTAATCATTTCAGCAAAGCGCTCAAAGTCCTCATCATCCTTTTTCTTCAATGGTTTAGGAGGAAAAGGCATGGGTTTCTGAACCCATTGTTCTCTTTCCCTACCATGGTTCCTAGAAACAAAGTCTCTCTTATCATAACGTTGATTCCTTGATTGTGGGTTGTCAAGAACAACAACAGGTTCAATTTCTATATCGTTGTTATTGCCAGGTTGAGCATCTACATGAACATCATTATTAGCATTATCATTAGGTTCATGTTAATCTCCAGATTGTGTTTCAGCATCAGAGATAGAAACATCATTAGGATTCTCAAGTGTTTCTACAATAGGTTCACTAGAAGCATTTATAGTCCTATCATTTTTCTTTTTCTTCTTTTTAGAAGGACTAGGAGCATCTAAATTATTTTTCTGAGAATCTTGTTCAATTCTCTTAGGGTGGCCTTCAGGATACAAAGGTTCCTGAGTCATTTTACCAGTTCTAGTAGCCACTCTAACAGCAAAGTCATGTTTATTATTTAGTTCATCTAGCAATTCATTCTGAGCCTTAAGTACTTGTTCTACTTGAGTGGTGACCATCGAAACATGTTTACTTGTGAGCTTAAGTTCACCCTTAACTCTAGACATATAATCACTCAAGCGTCCAATCATATAAGAACTATTTTTCAATTTTCTACTAACATAATCATTGAAATTTGCTTGTTTATCAATAAAATCATCAAATTCATCTAAGCATTGGCTAGCAAACTTAGTAGACGTGATTTCAACTTCATCATATCTATAAAGAGAGTTTACCTTCACTACCTGTGTCGGGTTATCAAGACCTTGTATTCCTTTAGGTGGTATATTGAGGCCATGAATTTCTTCAACAAGAGGTAAATTTTTAACATCTTCGACTTTAATACCTTTCTCTTGCATAGATTTCTTTGCCTCTTGCATATCTTCAGGACTTAGAAATAGAACACCTCTTTTCTTCGGAGTTGGCTTAGGAGTTGGTTCAGGAGGTGCCCAATTATTTTCATTTGCCAACATATTATTTAATAGCAATTCAGCTTAGTCGACTATCCTGTCCCTGAAAACACAACCAGCACAACTATCCAGGTGGTCCTTGGAAGCATCGGTTAGTCCATTATAGAAGATATTCAGTATTTCATTTTTCTTAAGAGGACGATCAGGCAAAGCATTAAGTAATCGGAGGAGCCTCCACCAAGATTGTGGGAGACTCTCTTCTTCGATTTGCACAAAATTATATATTTCCCTTAAGGCAGCTTGTTTCTTATGAGTAGGGAAATATTTAGCAGAGAAGTAGTAAATCATATCCTGAGGACTACGCACACAACCAGGATCAAGAGAATTAAACCATGTCTTAGCATCACCCTTTAATGAGAAAGGAAATATTTTAAGGATATAGTAATAGCGAGATTTCTCATCATTAGTAAACAGGGTGGCTATATCATTTAACTTAGTAAGATGTGCCACTACAGTTTCAGATTCAGTGCCATAAAAAGGATCAGATTCAACTAAAGTAATAATCTTAGAATCAACAAAGAATTCATAATCCTTATCAGTAACAAAGATAGGTGAAGTACCAAAAGCAGGGTCATGTTTCATTCTAGCATTCAGAGTCTTTTGTTTTAGTTTAACTAATAATTTCTTAAGATCTGATCTATCATTGCAAGCAAGAAAATCTCTAGTAGTTTCTTCATCCATAACATAACCCTCAGGAACAATAGGCAATTCATATCTAGGGGGTGAACCTTCATCATCACTATCATCAATATTATCCATTTCAATAATTTCATTCTCCCTAGCTCTAACAAGTTGTTCATCAAGAAATTCACCTAATGACACAGTAGTATCAAGTATAGAAGTAGTTTCATCACAAGTATCATGCATAGCAGAAGTGGCATCGTCAATAACATGCGACATATCAGAATTAATAGCAGAAGCAGGTTTAGGTGTCACAAGTTTACTCATAACAGAAGGAGAATCAAGTGTAGAGCTAGATGGCAGTTCCTTACCTCCCCTCATAGTTGAGGGATAAATTTTAGTTCTTTGATCTTTCAAGTTCTTCATAGTGATCAGCAGATATAAATCCCAAGTGACTCAAAGAATAGAGCTACGTTCCCCGGCAACGGCGCCAGAAAATAGTCTTGATAACCCGCAAGAATAGGGGATCGCAACAGTTTTCGTGGGTATATTATTCAACCCAGATTTATTGATTCGACACAAGGGGACCAAAGAATATTCTCAAGTATTAGCAGTTGAGTTGTCAATTCAACCACACCTGGATAACTTAATATCTGCAGCAAAGTATTTAGTAGCAAAGTAGTATGGAAGTAACGGTAACAGTAGCAAAAGTAACAATAGTAGTTTTGTAGTAATGGCAACAGTGGCAACGGCAAAGTAACTAAGCAAAGGACAATATGTGAAAAGCTCATAGGAATTGGATAGGTGATGGATAATTATGTCGGATGCGATTCCTCATGTAATAGTTATAACATAGGGTGACACGGAACTAGCTCCAGTTGATCAATGTAATGTAGGCATGTATTCCGAATATAGTCATACGTGCTTATGAAAAAGAACTTGCATGACATCTTTTGTCCTACCCTCCCATGGCAGCGGGGTCCTAATGGAAACTTAGGGATATTAAGGCCTCCTTTCAATAGAGAACCGGACCAAAGTATTAACACTTAGTGAATACATGAACTCCTCAAACTACGGTCATCACCGGTAAGTATCCCGATTATTGTCACTTCAGGGTTAACGGATTATAACACATAATAGGTGACTATAGACTTGCAAGATAGGGTCAAGAACTCACATATATTCATGAAAATATAATAGGTTCAGATCTGAAATCATGGCACTCGGGCCCTAGTGACAAGCATTAAGCATAGAAAAGTCATAGCAACATCAATCTCAGAACATAGTGGATACTAGGGATCAAACCCTAACAAAACTAACTTAATTACATGGTAAATCTCATCCAACCCATCACCGTCCAGCAAGCCTACGATGGAATTACTCACACAAGGCGGTGAGCATCATGAAATTGGTGATGGAGGATGGTTGCTGATGACGATGGCGAACAGACAACAGATCAGCCCTCCCAAGAGGCTTTAGGGCTTGGCGGCGGCTCCGTATCGTAAAACGTGATGAATCCTTCTTCTTTTATTTTTTTTCCGCGAAAGCAAATGTATGGAGTTGGAGTTGAGGTCGGTGGACGTCCAGTGGGCGCACGAGGAAGGGGGCGTGCCCTAGGGGAGAGGGCGCGCCCCCACCCTCGTGACTAGGGTGTGGGCCCCCTGATGCTAATTCTTTCGCCAGTATTTTTTGTTAATTCTGAAAAGTTGCTCCATGGATTTGCATGTCATTCCGAGAACTTTTATTTCTGCACAAAAATAACACCATGGAAGTTCTGCTGAAAACAGGGTCAGTCCGGGTTAGTTCCGTTCAAATCATGCAAGTTAATGTCCAAAACAAGGACAACAGTGTTTGGAAAAGTAGATACGACGGAGACGTATCAGGGGAGAGGGGGGAGTGGAGGGGGAAGGACTTAGCGAAATTTTGAGCCCGCGTAGCTGAGGGTTAAGTCGAATTAGCAGTAGCGCGTTTTGCCGAAACGCGCTATAGCTAAGTTAGCTATAGCATTTTCCTGCGAAACATGCTACAGCTATTCCTTTCTGTTTTATTTTTCTTTTTCTTTTGTTTTCTTTACATTTTCTTTTTTTCAATTCTCATTTTTCCATTTCTTTCATTTTAATTTACTTTTCTACTTATTTTTCTAGTTATTTTCTTTTTCATAGGAGCAGCGCTCTACAGTATAAGCCCGCTGCTACAAAGTTTTTAGCAGTAGCGTGCTTCAGGAAGAACCGTTACTACTATGCCGAGCCTACCGGCACCAGCGAGGGAATTATAGTAGTAGCACTTTTCCAAGCAGACGCGCTACTACTATAACAATGGTTGTAGCGTGCTTTTGTAACAAGTGCTACTAATAAGTAGCAATAGCGTCGTGTTTTGACCTGCGCTACTGCTATACCTCTGTGTATAAAGTTTTCCCTAGTAGTGACTTCTGGTCTCCGAATACTATCATCCTATATATCAATATTTACCTCTTGACCATTTCGAGACTCCTTGTCATGTTCGTGATCTCATCTGAGACTCCAAACAACATTTGGTCACCAAATCACATAACTCATATAATACAATATCGATCAAACATTAAGCGTGCGGACACTATGGGTTCGAGAACTATGTAGACATGACCGAGACACCTCTCCGGTCAATAACCAATAGTGGAACCTGGATGCTCATATTGGTTCCCACATATTCTACAAAGATCTGTATCGGACGAACCGTTATGACAACATACGTTATTCCCTTTGTCATCGGTATGTTACTTGCCCGAGATTCAATCGTCGGTATCTTCATACCTAGTTGAGTCTCCACTACAAAAAAGAAGACACATCCGTGACATTTTGGGCCGAACGAATTTTTTTGTGTCATACTTATGACACTTCTATGACGATAATATGATAAAACCTTGTATCATCATAGATGTAGCAGGCTCCTACTTCTATGACAAAAAATAATGACAGAAAATGGGCTTTTTGTCCTAGGCGGGCCGGATACGCACCTGCATGACATTCTTTGGGCCGTCCATGACGGAAAAAATCGTGGTAGAAGCGAGGGTGAGGAAAATTTCGGGGACTTCCCGGTTACGGTGGGTGGTCGGGGCTGTTGGGGAACGCGGTAATTTCAAAAAAAATCCTAAGATCACACAAGTCTATCTCTAGGTGATGCATAGCAACGAGAGGGGAGAGTGTTGTCTACGTACCCTCGTAGACCGAAAGCGGAAGCGTTATGACAACACAGTTGATGTAGTCGTACGACTTCACCATCCAACCGATCCTAGCACCGAAGTGAAAGGAAATATACCCTAGAGGCAATAATAAAGTTATTATTTATTTCCTTATGTCGTGATAAATGTTTATTATTCATGCTAGAATTGTATTAACCGGAAACTTAGTACATGTGTGAATACATAGACAAAACAGAGTGTCCCTAGTATGCCTCTACTTGACTAGCTTGTTAATCAAAGATGGTTATGTTTCTTGACCATAGACATGTGTTATCATTTGATAAACGGGATCACATCATTAGGAGAATGATGTGATGGAAAAGACCCATCTGTTAGCTTAGCATTATGATTGTTACAGTTGCATTGCTACTGCTTTCTTCATGAACTATACACGTTCCTCAAACTATGAGATTATGCAACTCCCGAATACCGGAGGAACACCTTGTGTGCTATGAAATGTCACAACGTAAGTGGGTGATTATAAAGATGCTCTACAGTTGTCTCCGAAGGTGTTTGTTGGGTTGGCATAGATCGAGATTAGGATCTGTCACTCCGTGTAGCGGAGAGGTATCTCTGGGCCCTCTCGGTAATGCTCATCACTATAAGCCTTGCAAGCAATGCGTTTAATGAGTTAGTTGTGGGATGAAGCATTATGGAACGAGTAAAGAGACTTGACGGTAACGAGATTGAAATAGGTATGATGATACCGATGATCGAATCTCGGGCAAGTAACATACCGATGACAAAGGTAACAACGTATGTTGTGTTGGAGATCGTTGCAGAAAATAAAAAATTTCCTAAGCATCACCAAGATCAATCTATGGAGTAAGTAGCAACGAGAGAGAGAGGAGTCCATCTTCATACCCTTGAAGACCGCGAGACGGAAGCGTTACAAGAACGCGGATGAGGGAGTCGTACTCAAAGCGATTCAGATCGCGGTGGACTCCGATCTTAGCGCCGAACAACGGCACCTCTGCGTTCAACACACGTGCATCCCGGTGACGTCTCCTACGCCTTGATCCAGCAAGGAGGAGGGAGAGGTTGAGGAAGAGAGCTCCAACAGCAGCATGACGGCGTGGTGGTGATGGAGAGGTAGTACTCCGGCAGGGCTTCGCCAAGCTCTTACGGAGGAGGAGAGGTGTTGGGGAGGGGAGGGGCTGCGCCTTGGATGTGGTGTTGTAGCCCTCCCCTCGCCCCTCTATTTATAGGAGGAGGGGGAAGGGGGTCGGCCCCCGCTAGATGAGATCTAGAGGGGGGAGGCGGCCAAGGGGAGGGGCCTTGCCCCCCAAGCAACGGGGGCGCCCCTTTAGGGTTTCCCCCCCAACCCTAGGCGCATGGGCCCAAGGGGGGATGCGCCCAGCCCTCCAAGGGCTGGTTCCCTTCCCACTACAGCCCATGAGGCCCTCCGAGAGAGGTGGCCCCTCCCGGTGGACCCCCGGAACCCCTCCGGTGGCCCCGGTACAATACCGGTATGCCCCTGAACTTGTCCGGTGACCGTACGACAACTTCCCATATATAAATCTTCACCTCCGGACCATTCTAGAACTCCTTGTGACGTCCGGATCTCATTCGGGACTCCGAACAACATTCGGTAATGACACACAAGTCTTCCTAATAACCCTAGCATCATCGAACCTTAAGTGTGTAGACCCTATGGGTTCGGGAATCACACAGACATGACCGAGACAGCTCTCCGGCCAATAACCAACAACGGAATCTGGATACCCATGTTGGCTCCCACGTGTCCCACGATGATCTCATCGGATGAACCACGATGTCGAGGATTCAAGTAATCTCGTATACAATTCCCTTTGTCAAACGGTATGTTACTTGCCCGAGATCCGATCGTCGGTATCTCAATACCTCGTTCAATCTCGTTACCGGTGATGTCTACTACACAAACTTCTTCTTGTAGACTTTGTTGGGCCTGCAAGTGCACATGTTTGTAGGACATTAGCAAATTTCCCTCAAGTGGATGACCTAAGGTTTATCAATCCGTAGGAGGCGTAGGATGAAGATGGTCTCTCTCAAACAACCCTGCAATCAAATAACAAAGAGTCTCTTGTGTCCCCAACACACCCAATACAATGGTAGATTGTAAAGGTGCACTAGCTCGGCGAAGAGATGGTGATACAAGTGCAATATGGATGGTAGATAAAGGTATTTGTAATCTGAAATTATAAAAACAGCAAGGTAGCAAGCGATAAAAGTGAGTGTAAACGGTATTGCAATGATAGGAAACAAGGCCTAGTGTTCATACTTTCACTAGTGCAAGTTCTCTCAACAATAATAACATAGATAGATCATATAACAATCCCTCAACATGCAACAAAGAGTCACTCCAAAGACACTAATAGCGGAGAACAAACAAAGAGATTATGGTAGGGTACGAAACAACCTCAAAGTTATTCTTTCGGATTGATCTATTCAAGAGTTCTTACTAGAATAACACCTTAAGACACAAATCAACCAAAACCCTAATGTCACCTAGATACTCCATTGTCACCTCAAGTATTCATGGGCATGATTATACGATATGCATCACACAATCTCAGATTCATCTATTCAACCAACACAGAGTACTTCAAAGAGTGCCCAAAGTTTCTACCGGAGAGTCAAGAACGTGTGCCAACCCCTATGCATAGGTTCATGGGCGGAACCCGCAAGTTGGTCACCAAAACATACATCAAGAGGCACATGATATCCCATTGTCACCACAGATAAGCACGGCAAGACATACATCAAGTGTTCTCATAAAAGACTCAATCCGATAAGATAACTTCAAAGGGGAAACTCAATTCATCACAAGAGAGTAGAGGGGGAGAAACATCATAAGATCCAACTACAATAGCAAAGCTCGGGATACATCAAGATCGTGCCATAGAGGGAACACGTGAGAGAACACGAGAGAGAGAGATCAAACACATAGCTACTGGTACATACCCTCAGTCTCGAGGGTGAACTACTCCCTCCTCGTCATGGAGAGCACCGGGATGATGAAGATGGCCACCGGTGATGGGTTCCCCCTCCGGTAGGGTGCCGGGAAGGGCTCCCAAGAGGTTTTTGGTGGCTACATAGGCTTGCGGCAGCGGAACTCCCGATCTATCTTGATATTCGATGTTTTTAGGGTACGTAGGCTTATATAGGCGAAAGAAGTCGGTCGGGGGGTGCTCGAGGGGTCCACGAGATAGGGGGCCGCGCCCTGTAGGGGGGGGGCGCCCCCTATCTCCTGGGCTCCTCGAGGATCTTCTGACTTGATATCCAAGCCTCCAGGATGATAATCTTCCAAAAAAACACGTTGCCGAAGGTTTCATTCTGTTTGGACTCCGTTTGATATTCCTTTTCTTCGAAATACTGAAACAGGCAATAAAACAGCAATATGGGCTAGGCCTCCGGTTAATAGGTTAGTCCCAAAAGTAATATAAAAGTGTATAATAAAGCCCATAATCATTCAAAACAGATAATAAAATAGCATGAATGCTTCATAAATTATAGATACGTTGGAGACGTATCAACATCCGCAAGCTTAATTCCTACTCGTCCTCGAGTAGGTAAATGATAAAAGAAAGAATTTATGAAGTGTGAATGCTAGAAGGTGCACAAGTTTGATCAATGATAATTTCAATCACCTTTACTAGCATCATTATATGTCATAACAATAGTTCATCTCATAAAACTTTTCACGATAAAGTAACAAGCAATTCACATGTCAAAGCATAGACCATAAACTTTCTTGAAAACTAGCAAACTTCATTCTTAGTCATCAAACAATTGCAATTCATCTTACTTTCAGGAAGATTCTATGTCAGAGCTTTGGTTTAGCAAACTTCACATACTCAACTATCATATAGTCTTCTACAATTGCTAACACTCACGCAATACTTGTGGTTATGAAGTTTTAATCAGACACAGAGAAAGATTGGAGCTTATAATGTTGCCTCCAAACGTATTCACCTTTGGGTGATGTCAACAATAATAGTTCATGCTAACGTACATCCAATTGGATATATATATATATATATATATATATATATATATATATAAGGATCACCCCACCACAGAGTGCTTGCCAAAGGATAAAATGAAAAAGGGAAAGGTGAAGATCATCTTGACTCTTGCATAAAGTAAAAGACATAAAGTAAAAGATAGGCCCTTCGCAGAGGGAAGCGGAGGTTGCCATGCGCTTTTAGGGTTGGATACACAAAATCTTAATGCGAAAGAACGTCACTTTATATTGCCCCTTGTATATGGACCTTTATTATGCAGTCCGTCGCTTTTATTGCTTCCATAACAAGTTCGTACAAAGCTTATTTTCTCCACACTAATAAGTCATGCATATTTAGAGAGCAATTTTTATTGCTTGCACCGATGACAACTTACTTGAAGGATCTTACTCAATCCATAGGTAGGTATGGTGGACTCTCATGGCAAAAACTGGGTTTAAGGATATTTGGAAGCACAAGTAGTATCTCTACTTGGTGCTAGGAATTTTGGCTAGCATGAGGGGGAAAGGCAAGCTCAACATGTTTGAATGATCCATAACAATATACTTTAACTGAGATGCGAGAAAACATAACCCATTATGTTGTCTTCCTTGTCCAACATCAACTATTTAGCATGTCATACTTAATGAGTGCTCACAATTATAAAAGATGTCTATGATAATATATTTATATGTGAAATCTCTCTTCCTTCAATATTCTTTCATGAATTGTTCAAATGACTAATACAATGCTTGCTAACCGTCAATAAATTTACAACCTCTACTTCTTAGATGTGAAGTCATTACTCCCCATGGGATAAGAAAATGAAACATATATAATTTCAGGTTTATGACATTCAACTCATTCAACCATTTACTCATAGGATATAAGTGAAGCACACGAGTAAATGACAAACTACTCCAACAAGATATAAGTGAAGATCAATGAGTAGCTAAATAATTATGCAACTATGTGAAGACTCTCTATCATTTAAGAACTTCAGATCTTGGTATTGTATTCAAACATCAAGAAAAACAAAATAAAATGACATTGCAAGGATAGCACAACTCATGTGAAGAAGCAAAAACTTAGGCTCAACCGATACTAACCGATAGTTGTTGAAGAAGAAAGGTGGGATGCCTACCGGGGCATCCCCAAGCTTAGATGCTTGAGAAATATTATCTTGGGGTGCCTTGGGCATCCCCAAGCTTGAGATTTTATGTCTCCTTAATTCCTCTCATATCATGGTTTCTCTTTTTATCAAAAGCTTCATCCACACCAAACTAAACAAGAACTCGTGAGATAGGTTAGTATAAACCAATGCAAAACCATATCATATTCTACTGTAACAAATCATTAACATTATTATTCAACATTGAATACTAAATGTGTTTGCCTATTTAATACTCCTATCCTCAAATAGAATCATTAAACAAGCAAACGGATGCAAACAATGCAAACATAACAGCAATCTGCCAAAACAGTACAGTCTGTAAAGAATGCAAGAGTAACAATACTTCCCTGACTCCAAAAATTATGAACAAAAATTCCCATTGTAATAAATTTATCAGATCTTAATATGCAAAAATATTCAACATTATACCATTCTCTGAATTTTCTAGGGAATGTTTGCAACAGCGGTAAACTTTCTGTTTTCAAACAGCAACATGTATACTAGCAAAATAAGCATGACAAAGGCTATCCTTGACTTTTTTTATTGAAACTAAAGATGCAAAACATTATTCTAACTAACAGAAAGAAAATACTAACAAAATAAAATGATGCTCCAAGCAAAACACATATCATGTGGCGAATAAAAATATAGCTCCAAGTAAAGTTACCGATGAACAAAGACGAAAGAGGGGATGCCTTCCGGGGCATCCCCAAGCTTAGGCTCTTGGTTGTCCTTGAATATTACCTTGGGGTGCCTTGGGAATCCCCAAGCTTAGGCTCTTGCCACTCCTTATTCCATAGTCCATCGAATCTTTACCCAAAACATGAAAACTTCAACCACACAAAACTCGAAACAAAACTCGTAAGCTCCGTTAGTATAAGAAAATAAAACCACTTTAAGGTACTGTAATGAACTCATTATTTATTCATATTAGTGTAATACCTACTGTATTCCAACTTCTCTATGGTTCATACCACTTAATACTAGCCATAGATGCATCAAAATAAGCAAACAACACAATGAAAACAGAATCTGTCAAAAACAGAACAGTCTGTAGTAATCTGTATCAAACGTATACTTCTGGAACCCCAAAAATTATTAAATAAATTTCTGTGCCTGAGGAATTTGTATATTAATCATCTGCAAAAAGAATCAACCTAAAATCACTCTTCTGTAAAAAAAATGGCAGCTATTCTCGTGAGCGCTAAAGTTTCTGTTTTTTACAGCAAGATCATAAAGACTTCACCCAAGTCTTCCCAAAGGTCCTACTTGGCACTTTATTGAAACAAAAGATATAAAACATGATTAATACAGTAGCATAATCATGTGAACACATAAAAACAGTAAGGATAAATATTGGGTTGTCTCCCAACAAGAGCTTTTCTTTAACGCCTTTCTAGCTAGGCATGATGATTTCAACGATGCTCACATAAAAGATAAGAATTGAAACATAACGGGAGCATCATGGAGCATATGACTAGCACCTTTAAGTCTAACCCACTTCCTATGCATACGGATTTTGTGAGCAAACAACTTATGGGAACAATAATCAACTAGCATAGGAAGATAAAACAAGCATAGCTTCAACAATTTTAACACAGAGAGAGGAAACTTGATATTATTGCAATTCCTACAAGCATATGTTCCTCTCTCATAATAATTTTCAGTAGCATCATGAATGAATTTAGAACAGTAAAACCGAGCCTAAAGCGAGCTCTCCCACGCCCTCAACATTTCTGGCCGTCAGATTTCGCACTTGATTAGTTTCTGGCCGTCAGATCATCCTCTAAGCAGTGCATTACCGCGATCAGGGCTGGCTGTTCTAAAAGGCCGCTATTCTGGAGACCTTTTTGAAGGCACGTGGTTAATTGGGCTTCTGCAGGCTGCTGTGCAAGCCCATTTAGGGTATAGGCCAGTCCAATGATGCGCTGGAAATCGTTCGCACGAGGGGATCGGAGGTACTCGTACAGAGGACAGGGGAGCGGCGCGCGTGAGGATGCAGCGAGACGAACCCTAGATGTCGCTGCCATTCCCTCCTGCTCGGGACTCCTCGCGGAGCGGAAGACCATCCGTCCGGTGACCAAGTTCGCACAGGCAGCTTGCCTTTGCGTGCGGGGTGGCAAATAGGAGCTCGTCGGGATGCCTCATGCTTACTGAAATTCATGGTTTTATTGGATTTTACGCGCCTCAGGTGTGCCGCAAAGGTGGGATTCGGCTCGAGTGCCCCGGGGTAATGTGATGTTGAGCTCAGCATGCATATAGGGGAATGTTTGTGCGCGAAATCAGTTTTAACGTTCGTTTGATTGGCTTGGCTTGGTGTTGTCACCGTTCAGGTAAGAAACTCTCTATGGAAATCCACGTCTTGGAAGCCATGTGCCGACCACCGCAGCGATGAGATCTCAGGCAAGTGCTGACACTGATCCCTCCATAGGAAACACGATGAAAGATGTTTCATAAATGTGACTGTATCTTCTCAGTGTACCTTTTTTCTGTTGTGTCTTCATGTATTTTAAATTCTTGATACTACTGCAAAGCCAATATGTTCCCAAGGTAGTTGATAAAATTTTCTTTAAGACCATAAGTAAATTGAACAGTTGACCTGCTAGACATATTATATTTGGTAAGAAGATATTCCAAACTTAAGTTGGGTGGCTGGAGAAATAAAACATGATTGACTGACTTTGGGATGAGGATAAAATTATTATATCATTTGTAAAGAGCACAGGTGGAAAAAACAACCCAGAAACAATATACTCTGTCTATGTTTCTTCTTTAACGGCTGCACCTTTTACAATGAACCTTTAAACCAAAGCCGGATACAGAAGCAATCAAAACTGGCCAGTGATATCATTTTTATTTAACAGAAGCCAGGATGCACTGCTAGTGGAGAGAAGTGCAAATGCGGCGGCAACAACACCTTCACCGGAGAAAAAGAAAGCTGGGAGGACAGCAAAAATGCAGACGGTAGAAACTACTGGTGATGACACGGAAGGAACCTCTAAAGCTGCTGATAGCAAGAGGACGGGGCCTTCTGAATCAGCTGATGGTGCATCGCATTATATCGGAGACGCGTACTTATCCCCAACATTTTCAGGGTTTTGATCTGAGTTGGACGGGACGAGAAGCAAATTTTGCTGCTCATACATGTGCTAAAAGAGCTCTAGGTTAGTCAGATTTTGTTTCTCTCTTTGTAATCCCTGAATTTCTGATTGACATTCTGCAATCAGATGTGATCCGTCAAGATGAATAAGATGAAGAGGGCGGTTCTCAAAACAAAACAAAAAGCTGATGGTGTGTCGCAGTTGCAAGAGTTCTCCCAGGTAAGTGATACTCTCGTGCATGTCTGTGCATGTGTTTTTGGGTGACCTGGGCTGTTGGTAAGTTTGGACCTTATTTAATTCGTGCAAGTGTAGCGACACCATTTTCCATGCTGGTTTGTTTTGGTAAGCCTTTTTCATGCATAAATGGAATTGCTGGGTCTGCCACTTTCTTACATATATCTTTCAGCCTGCTTGCTCTTCAACAAAACAAGCAAACAAAAATGAACAATATGATTACAACATATCCCCGCTGCTGCTTGTATGGTACTCCCTCCGTCCGAAAATACTTGTCATCAAAATGAATAAAAGGTGATGTATCTAGATGTATATTAGTTCTAGATAAATCCTTTTTTATCCATTTTGATGACAAGTATTTTCGGACGGAGGGAGTAGTATTTAGTATATCATTATTTGGTATTGCAACTAATTTAATCCTTGTTAGGACTATTGTCCTATGAATGTGTGCCCTCCACAAGAAATAGCCAGTTGCATTAGGAGGCAAGTTCAATTATTTCATATGGTCAATATTTATTAAAATTCCTACCATTTCATCGTACAAATAGACGGACGCAACAACGCGCGTCATCAGTGATCTAGTTCAACAATATAACCAGCACCTAAAGCATTCTTTTCATGATCTACTAGCATAGAAAATTTACTACTCTCCACATGAGCAAATTTCTTCTCATTCGGAATGGTGGGAGTATCATAAAAGACTTGAACACTAAAAATTGTTTCCACATTAAAAGATTAATGTTCAGAAAAAGGGTAATCATAATCATGACATGATTTGTAAATATAATCATCACTAATTTTTATAGCATAAGTTTCATCACAATAATCATCATAAGTAGCAACTTCGTTCTCATCATAATCGATTGAAACCTCTCCCAAGATAGTGGAATCACTAAATAAAGTTGATACTCTTCCAAATCCACTTTCATATTCATCACAATAAGATTCAACATCCTCCAAAATAGTGGGATCACCACTTCCTAAAGTTGACACTCTTCCAAACCCACTTTCATCAATATAATCATCATAAAGAGGCATGCTATCATCATAACAACTTTGCATATCAAAACTTGGGATGCTAAAAATATCATCTTCATTAAACATAGCATCCCCAAGCTTGGGACAAACATTAATTTCAGCAAATATATTCTCAAATATTTCATCCTCGTCAAACATAGCTTCCCCAAGCTTGGGCCCTTTCATATCATAAGCATAATCACTCTCATCATTAAAAATATGGATAGCACCAATAGTAAAGCAATTATCATCATCACAATGAGTAGTAGGAGCAACATCATTTGGGAGGGATACCTTTCTACCTTTTTTGCTCCTTCTTTTCTTTTTCTTCTTCACATTATGTGTGGGTTCAACCTTCCTCTTTGAGCTCCTTTTTGATGAGATTGGTTGAATAGAAAGCTCCTCCTCGTCACCTGATTCATCATAAGAAATAATAGGAGGATATTGGGAAGTCTCTTCCCTTTCATTAGTATTCTCATCATCTTCTATTTGCTCTCTTTTCTTTAGGTAATTGGCAATATAAGGATTTTCAATGCAATTCTCCGCACAAAACAAATAAATCTTTTCTAGATCAATATCAAGGAATTTCTTATGGGCAAATTCTGGAAGGTCCTTAAGTAAACGTTTCAACTCTTCATAACCCAAAAGCAAACTGAGTTCATTATAATGTGCAACGGAAATCAAATCATCACAATTTTTGGACACGATTCGGTCATGAAACAATTTGCATTGGAGATGTGAATGACCACGTTCATTGCAAAGTTCACAAGTATGGCAAAGGAATTTTCAATTTGCAGCACTCACACCTAGACTTTCTTGTAACCATTTAGTTTCTAAATGCTTATGCCTCTTGCAATATATATCTTCTCTATTAGGTGTGTTCATGCAAACATGCACTCCACAAAAGTTGACATGCTCATAAGAGATATTTTCATCATGACTAGAGCAATCATCATTAATACTATGGATATTCAAGGAGTTCATACTAACAACATTGCAATCATGCTCATCATTCAAAGATTTCATATCAAGCATTCTAATGCATTCTTCTTATAGCACTTGAGCACAATTTTCCTTTCCATCAAACTCACGAAAGATACTAAAAAGATGAAGCGTACGAGACAAACTTAACTCCATTTTTTTTGTAGTTTTCTTTTATAAACTAAACTAGTGATAAAACAAGAAACAAAAAGATTCGATTGCAATATCTAAAGATATAATTTCAAGCACTCACCTCCCCGGCAACGGTGCCAGAAAAGATCTTGATGTCTACTACACAATCTTCTTCTTGTAGACGTTGTTGGGCCTGCAAGTGCACAGGTTTGTAGGACAGTAGCAAATTTCCCTCAAGTGGATGACCTAAGGTTTATCAATCCATAGGAGGCATAGCATGAAGATGGTCTCTCTCAAACAACCCTGCAACCAAATAACAAAGACTCTCTTGTGTCCCCAACACACCCAATACAATGGTAGATTGTATAGGTGCACTAGTTCGGCGAAGAGATAGTGATACAAGTGCAATATGGATGGTAGATAAAGGTATTTGTAATCTGAAATTATAAAAACAGCAAGGTAGCAAGCGATAAAAGTGAGTGTAAACGGTATTGCAATGATAGGAAACAAGGCCTAGGGTTCATACTTTCACTAGTGCAAGTTCTCTCAACAATAATAACATAGATAGATCATATAACAATCCCTCAACATGCAACAAAGAGTCACTCCAAAGACACTAATAGCGGAGAACAAACGAAGAGATTATGGTAGGGTACGAAACCACCTTAAAGTTATTCTTTTGGATCAATCTATTCAAGAGTTCGTACTGGAATAACACCTTAAGACACAAATCAACCAAAACCCTAATGTCACCTAGATACTCCATTTTCACCTCAACTATCCGTGGGCATGATTATACGATATGCTTCACACAATCTCAGATTCATCTGTTCAACCAACACAAAGTACTTCAAAGAGTGCCCCAAAGTTTCTACCAGAGAGTCAAGAACGTGTGCCAACCCCTATGCATAGGTCCATGGGCGAAACCCGCAAGTTGGTCACCGAAACATACATCACGAGGCACATGATATCCCATTGTCACCACAGATAAGCACGGCAAGACATACATCAAGTGTTCTCATAAAAGACTCAATCCGATAAGATAACTTCAAAGGGGAAACTCAATTCATCACAAGAGAGTAGAGGGGGAGAAACATCATAAGATCCAACTACAATAGCAAAGCTCGGAATACATCAAGATCGTGCCATAGAGGGAACACGAGAGAGAACACGAGAGAGAGAGAGATCAAACACATAGCTACTGGTACATACCGTCAGCCTCGAGGGTGAACTACTCCCTCCTCGTCATGGAGAGCACCGAGATGATGAAGATGGCCACCGGTGATGGGTTCCCCTTCCGGCAGGGTGCCGGGAAGGGCTCCCGAGATGTTTTTGGTGGCTACAGAGGCTTGCGGCAGTGGAACTCCCGATCTATATTGATATTCGATGTTTTTAGGGTACGTAGGCTTATATAGGCGAAAGAAGTCGGTCGGGGGTGCTCGAGGGGTCCACGAGACAGGGGGTCGCGCCCTGTAGGGGGGCGCGCCCCCCTATCTCCCGGGCTCCTCGAGGATCTTCTGACTTGATCTCCAAGCCTCCAGGATGATAATCTTCCAAAAAACACGTTGACGAAGGTTTCATTCTGTTTGGACTCTGGTTGATATTCCTTTTCTTCGAAATACTGAAACAGGCAATAAAACAACAATATGGGCTGGGCCTCTGGTTAATAGGTTAGTCCCAAAAGTAATATAAAAGTGTATAATAAAGCCCATAATCATTCAAAACAGATAATAAAATAGCATGAATGCTTCATAAATTATAGATACGTTGGAGACGTATCAACCGTCAAGTCACTTTACTCGTTACATAATGCATGATCCCGTGACTAACCACTTAGTCACATTGAGCTCAGTATGATGATGCATTACCGAGTGGGCCCAGAGATACTTCTCCATCATACGGAGTGACAAATTCCAGTCTCGATTCGTTCCAACCCAACAGACACTTTCGGAGATACCTGTAGTGCACCTTTTTAGTCACCTAGTTACGTTGTGACGTTTGGCACACCCAAAGCACTCCTATGGTATCCGGGAGTTACACAATCTCATGGTCTAAGGAACTGATACTTGACATTAGAAAAGCTTTAGCAAACGAACTACACGATCTTGTGCTATGCTTAGGATTGGGTCTTGTCCATCACATCATTCTCCTAATAATGTGATCTCGTCATCAATGACATCCAATGCCCATAGTCTGGAAACCATGACCATCTTTTGATCAACGAGCTAGTCAACTAGAGTCTCACTAGGGACATGTTGTGGTCTATGTATTCACACATGTATCATTGTTTCCAGTTAATACAATTATAGCATGAATAATAGACAATTATCATGAACAAGGAAATATAATAATAATCATTTTATTATTGCCTCTATGGCATATTTCCAACAGTCTCCCACTTGCACTAGAGTCAATAATCTAGTTACACTGTGATGAATCGAACACCCATAGAGTTCTGGTGTTGATCATGTTTTGCTCGCGGAAGAGGTTTAGTCAACGGATCTGCAACATTCAGATATCGTGTGCACGTTGCAAATATCTATGTCTCCATCTTGAACATTTTCACGAATGGAGTTGAAGCTACGCTTGATGTCTCCATCTTGAACATCTTCCTGAGTTGCGCTACTTACCGGTTCAAGAGGTAGTACTTCATCAAGTTCCACCTTCCTCCCACTTACTTCTTTCGAGAGAAACTCTTTCTCTAGAAAGGACCCACTCTTGGCAACAAAGATCTTGCCTTCAAATCTGAGGTAGAAGGTATACCCAATTGTTTCCTTAGGGTATCCTATGAAGACACATTTTTCCGACTTGGGTTCGAGCTTTTCAGGTTGAAGTTTCTTGAGATAAGCATCGCATCCCCAAACTTTTAGAAACGACAGCTTAGGTTTCTTTCCAAACCATAATTCATACGGTGTCGTCTCAACGGATTTAGATGGTGCCCTATTTAAAGTGAATGTAGCTGTCTCTAAAGCGTATCCCCAAAATGATAGCGGTAAATCGGTAAGAGACATCATAGACTGCACCATATCCAATAGAGTGCGATTACGACATTCGGACACACCGTTACGCTGAGGTGTTCCAGGCTGCGTGAGTTGTGAAACGATTCCACATTTCCTTAAGTGTGTACCAAACTTGTGACTTAAATATTCTCCCCCATGATCTGATCGTAAGAACTTTATTTTTTTTGTCACGTTGATTCTCTACCTCATTCTGAAATTCCATGTTCTTTTCAAAGTTCTCAGACTTGTGTTTCATCAAGTAGACATACCCATATCTACTTAAGTCATCAGTGAGGGTGAGAACATAACGATAGCCACCGCGAGCCTCAACGCTCATTGGACCGCACACATCAGTATGTATAATTTCCAATAAGTTGGTTGCTCGCTCCATTGTTCCAGAGAACGGAGTCTTGCTCATTTTGCCCATGAGGCATGGTTCGCACGTGTCAAATGATTCAAAATCAAGAGACTCCAAAAGTCCATCTGTATGGAGCCTCTTCATGCGTTTGACACCAATGTGACCAAGGAGGCAGTGCCACAGATATGTGGGACTATCATTATCAATCTTACATCTTTTGGTATTCACACTATGAATATGTGTAACAACAAGTTCGAGATTCATTAAGAATAAACCATTGACCAGCGGGTGTCGGTGTAAAAACCAGTGGATCTCGGGTAGGGGGTCCCTATCTGTGCGTCTTAGGCTGATGGTAACAGGAAGCAAGGGACACAATGTTTACCCAGGTTTGGGCCCTCTCGAAGGAGGTAAAACCCTACTTCCTGCTTGATTAATATTGAAGATATGTGGAATACAAGAGTAGATCTACCACGAGATCGTAGAGGCTAAACCCTAAGAGCTAGCCTATGATGGTATGATTGTAATTGTGATCGGCCTTCTATGGACCATGCTCTCCGGTTTATATAGACACCAGAGAGCTAGGGTTTACATGGAGTCAGTTACAAGGAAGAAAACATAATATCCGAATCACCAAGCTTGTCTTCCACGCAAAGGAGAGTCCCATCCGGACACGAGCCAAAGTCTTGAGTCTTGTATCTTGACGCTTCTATAGTCCAGACGATGAATATAGTCCGGCTGTCCAGATACCCCCTTATCCAGGACTCCCTCAGTAGCCCCTGAACCAGGCTTCAATGACAATGAGTCTGGCGCGCAGTCTTGTTTCGGCATTGCAAGGCGGGTTCCTCCTCCGAATACTCCAAGGTTATCATCGAACACGTAGGTCATGTCCGGATCTACAAAATGATCTTCACATACCACCATAGAGAGAATGATGCTTCAGTTGACAACTTACGTGACATGCCATTAGAGTCATGTCATTATTCGAACCGTTTTTCCACAACCAGCCACGGCGTGCATTGCGAGGCGGTTTCCTTGACACGTCTTGTCAAAGCAGAGATCATGTCCCCTTATCACGGGATTCTCATCAATACGGGTATGGGTAATCCCCCCGTGCCATCAATCGTGGCGCTTGGGAAGTGAGTGATTCTCAACAGGCTAGTGGGGAGGCGCACCGCTTTTGTCGCCTCTATAAAGGGATAAGAGTTCCTCATTTTTACCCACGCCTTCTTCCCCCCTCACATACTCTTGCCCCCTCGAGCTCTAGCGCCCTAGTCCAGGTCTTCTCCGCACAGTTAGTCATGTCCGGAGCAGGAGGCAAGTGGGTGGCTTCCATCGTGAAGGAGAAGAAGATCACGAATCTCCGAGCGGCCGGATACTTGGCCGCGGACATAGCGCACCGGCTACCAGACGAGGGGCAGGTCATTCCAACTCCAGGACCCCACGAGAGGGTCGTGTTCCTTGCCCACTTTGTCCGTGGACAGGGGTTTCCACTCCACCCCTTCGTCCGCGGGCTTATGTTCTACTACGGGCTAGACTTTCATGATCTAGCTCCGAACTTCATCCTCAACATCTCGGCGTTCATCGTCGTGTGTGAGGCTTTCCTCCGCATCAAGCCTCATTTCAGCTTGTGGCTCCAAACCTTCTATGTGAAGCCGAAGATTGTGAGCGGCCAGCAAGCGGAGTGCGGAGGAGCCATGGTGGGCAAAATGTCTAATGTCACCTGTCCTGACGGCTCCTTTGCGGAAACCGTGATGGGGTGGCAACTGGGGTGGTTCTACATCACCGAGCCACGCGACGCCAACTGGGCGCCAGCCCCGAGTTCCGATCTGGAACCCCTATACGGTTCACCTCCTGGGAACAGAAGGGCCTGTTATGGGGCAAATCTGCAGAGCTGACCGGACTCATCAACTGCGCCAAGGGCATGAAGGACAAGAACATCAAGCTCGTCAACGTGATCCAAGTCATGCTCATTTGCCTGATTCTGCCGTGCCAAAGGCGGGCATTCAATCTGTGGGAATTCGTCCCGGCCAAACACCGGACGCTCTAGAGGCTCTATGGCATGAAGCACAAGAACGCATGGAAGGCGTTGTTCAAGGCCACCGAAGTACCTCCTCTCATAACTGAGGACCGCGGGCTCCACGCTGCACGGCAACCTACCCAGGTGAGTTCACAGGCCGCCACCGGGTCCGGTTCTTCCCAATGTACTCATGGGGAATTCCTAAGTGATTTTAGGAGTATGTGGAGATAGCGGAGCAGATCGACAGTCCGGCTTCATTGCCGGAAAGCCCAGGCAATGATCTTCTGACGAAGATGTTGGTCCCGTTGCCCTATAAGGGGCCGGAGAAGAAGGCCAATAAGAAGGCCCCGGGGACCCGAAAGGGTCTCCGGAGTAAGGTTGCGCAAGCCTCATCCGAAGATGACCAGGTGCACTCCTCCCCCGAAAGGGAAGAGGGAGAAGAAGAGGCCGCCCCGTCCGGAAAGGATGGGGGGCCTGAGACGGCCAACCGGGGGGCCAGGAGAGGCCCCCGGCGTAAGGCCAGCATACTCTTGTCGTCTAATGACGATGAGGCAGGTTCCTCCCACGGAGGCGGGGAGGAACAAGGAGAAACACCACCTCCCCGTGTCGGGGAGGGAAGAAGAGGAAGGCCGCCCCGGTGGGGGAGATTGGGACGTCCAAGAAGGGAAAGGCATCCCTTCTGGACTACTCTGCCACCGCTGCCGATAGCGAGGAAGGGTGGCTGCCCAGGAAGAAGCCCCTTGTGCGATCGTAAGTATCCGCACTCAATCGTAATTTTCACTTCATAATTTTGTTTATAATGCCGAACTTGTATGTAGTCCGGGCAGGGCCCATCCGGGAGTGTCGTCTTCAGACGGGTCCTTGAGTCGGTCAGCAATGAACTCACTCCCGACGGCCATGTCTCCTCGTCCTGCAGACGACATGGAGGTGTTGTCCCGAAGGCTCCTGACAATGGCGGAGACGGCCCTGGAGGCGCCTCAAGGCGGCGTCCCAGGTGTCGGACTCGCGGGGTTCAAGGTCCCCGCGGATCGTGTCGATGAGAGCCACGACAAGCCGGGCTCTCAGCCGAACACTGTTCCGGAGCCTTCAGTGGTTTCGGACTTAGGCGGGCAGCCCCTCGTTATGGAGGGAGGGACGTCTGTATCAAGGACTTCCATTGTGCCCCAGGCGCCGTTGCTGGAAGTGCTTCGAGGCGCTTCCCTAGATGAAGAGCACCGTACTCTCATGAGTGCGGTGATTCAGAAGGTTTCGTCCGCCAAGACCGGACTAACCGAAGCCTGCACCAGCCTCCTAACAGGCTTTGAGGTAAGCAGTAAAAATATGTGAAGTTTCCACCCGATAGGTAGTAGCCCCTGATACTCTGTTTGGTGTTCGGAAAGAAAAACCAAACGTATGGTCAATTATAATCCGTAGGAGTCTGACAATAAGTTTGAATTGAAATAAACAGGCTGTGTTGCTGGCCATTGTTGCTCGCACGGCCGAAATCGCCGGCCTAACGCAGGACTTAGAGCGGGCGCAGGGAGAGCTCGGCCTCACGAGGAGGCAGCTCGAGGAGAGAAAAGGTGAATGATTCCCCTCTCTCATATAATGAATAGTAAATAAAATTTGATTATGCTAACGACGAGACGTCGTGATATGGTAACAGAGGCCACCACTGAAGTGGCGTCTCTCAAGAAGGCGTTGTTCGAGGCCGAACACAAAGCGGCCTTGGAACTCAAGGAGCGCAAAAAGCAAGAGGCCCGAGTGGGTGAGGTACAAGAAGAGCTCCAGGAGCTCGGCAAGAAGCTCGAGTCTGCGGAGCGGGAGCTTAAAGCAATGGAGGCCGAGCTTGCGAAGGCCCTTACAAATACAAAAGACGCCAAGGCCGAAGCCGAGAGGGCTCAGCAAGAGATCCAGGAGGCCAACAAAATAGCGGCGGGTAAGAAATTTTTTAGGCAAAGCAAACATGTGGAGGAGGCGTTTCTTTTACTTACTCGAATCCAGAGCTCTCTAGGGGCATTCGCAGACCTGCCAGGTAGTGTATCAGATGCCGCGAGGTTCTACCATGCCCAGGAGGGGAGCTCAACGGAGAAGTTGTTCTGGTCCCAGTATGCTGGGGCCGAACATGCAACACCTCTGAGTGACCAACTGAAGCAGTTGGTCGAACTCCACAAGGCGGCTGAAGTGGCTATGAAAGATCTCATAGTCTGGATATGGCCTGGCGAGCTTCTGCCCACCAGCTACTTCGGCCTGATCAAGCGGATGGTGGATTCCTGTCCGCGACTAGAAGTCATCAAGCGATCCGTTTGCATTGAGGGTGCCCGCTGGGCCCTTTC
Source organism: Triticum aestivum (assembly GCF_018294505.1). Lineage (NCBI taxonomy): Eukaryota > Viridiplantae > Streptophyta > Magnoliopsida > Poales > Poaceae > Triticum > Triticum aestivum. Next base: position 11,420,937 of record NC_057807.1, read on the forward strand.
CCGCGCCAAGGTGCATTGGGGCAAGCTGGATGCGGAGAAGCTGGTGAAGGACGGGCTGCCGAAGGGCAAGCCGCATCGCGTCCCCGAGAAGTATTATGATGGCGTTATGAAGGGTGCTTGCCTCGTGGCCGATGAATGTACCAAAGACATGATTTTTGAATGAATTCACTTCTGCCATGTTTGTAATTTAAAGATGAAGTTACTTGCGATATGTAGCGCTTTTGTGATTTAAAATATTACCTTCTGTGCGGCTGTTTATCAAATTCTGAAAGTAGGCCAGTCGTCGGCTTCCGCCCTCGTGTAACTAGTACTGGGGTGTTCGTGGCAAACCCGGACACTCTTTATCCAAATGGTTGGTCCCTTAAGGAGGTGTCCAGCGCAGCGAACCAGGCAATCGGACTATATGGCTTTATAACCTTCACTTAGCCATAGAAGTCTATGATTTTAAATTTCGGCGAAGCCCCTAGAATCCAGAAGGCCGAATTGGGGCGCTATACACGCCTATATCGGACAAAGCCGAATTAACGCCTAAAGCGGAAAAATCTTTAAGGATTTTAAGACCTCTCGAACAGCGACCAGTCTCTCGCCACATCATGTCGGACAGTTTTCTGCTTTCTCTACTGAGGTGCTCGTCGGGAAGAACTAGGGCACAATCACAGTAGTTCTCCCTGCGGTACCTTAGCCGAATTAACGGAACGTAAGGCACCAAAGCAAGGGAGCCGGGCTATCCCAACCGTAACCCAAGACATGATTCGGAGCGGATGCATATAATGCTATAAGTTTGGGGTGCCGCACTATTGAAAGTGTTCGGACTTGACTTGCCATATTATGGGGTACCATAAGAAGCCCCTGGCAAACTACGCGTACCTAAGTGTACGGATGCAAAATTAAATAGACATTTATAAAAAATGCTCAAATAAAAATAAGTGAGCTGACGCTATATGTGGTCTCCCATTGATAAATAATACGTTTAAGCATATGTTTACAATGTACACATTAGGCGGAGACAAATAGGATTATTTGACATATCCTATCTAGGGGCAGGCTATGTACAAATAGATAAAGCAGGAACAACAATCATAAATAGATTCCACCTGGGTGTTTCCTGCTGTGCCCAAAGCCTGTTGCCTCCTGGGTTTCCTCTCCTATGTAAGTCCGACAATCCGGCTATTCTGGAGAAGCTGCACTAAAGCAATGTCCTTAAGGGTGAATGGAAAGGTTATGAAGTGATACCTTACTGTTGATCGAGCCCCTGATATGCCTCCGCCTGTGCCCATGGTATTTTGAGTGTGTAATTGTGTACGCGAGGCACGCATGCTGCTTTGATGGGATTTGAGCGGAGGCCGGATTGCTAGTCCTGCTCTTGTCATGCCTGCTGATCTTGCCGCGGGGTGTTCCGCCCTCGCTTGACGGAGCTTGAAGTTGTCGTCACCGGATTGGTGGTGTGCCGGAGGAGGCTGCATTGTACTTCTGCCGCAAGGGCTGCAGTATGTTCTTCTGTACGGAGAGAGCGGTCCATGTTTCCGCTGACTGTTATGACCCCACGCGGGCCTGGCATCTTGAGCTTGAGGTATGCATAGTGTGGTACCGCATTGAATCTAGCAAATGTGGTTCGTCCGAGCAGGGCATGGTAACCACTATGGAAAGGGACGATATCAAAGATTAGCTCTTCGCTTCGGAAGTTATCCGGAGATCCGAAGACCACTTCCAATGTTATAGAGCCCGTGCAATGGGCCTCTACTCCAGGAATGACACCTTTAAAGGTGGTTTTGGTGGGCTTGATCCTTGAAGGATCGATGCCCATCTTCCGCACTGTGTGCTGATAAACCAGGTTCAGGCTGTTGCCTCCGTCCATAAGGACTCTTGTGAGATGAAATCCGTCTATGATTGGGTCTAGAACCAATGCGGCTGAGCCGCCGTGACGGATGCTAGTAGGGTGATCCCTACGATCAAAGGTGATCGGACAAGCTGACCATGGGTTAAATTTGGGGACGACTGGCTCCATCGCATATACGTCCCATAGCGCTTGCTTCCGTTCCCGCTTGGGGATGTGGGTGGCGTAGATCATGTTGACTGTTTTCACCCGGGGAGAAAACTTCTTCTGTCCCCCCATGTTCGGACGCCGAGGCTCATCGTCATCGTCGCTGTGGAGCCCCTTGTCCTTGTTTTCGGTGTTTATTTTGCCGGCCTGTTTAAATACCCAGCAGTCTCTATTGGTGTGGTTGGCTGGTTTGTCCGGGGTTCCATGAATTTGGCATGAGCGCTCTAGTATACGGTCCAGACTAGACGGTCCTTGATTGTTACGCTTGAATGGCTTCTTCCGCTGACCAGATTTGGATCTTCTAAATCCGGCATTGACCGTCGTATCCTCGATGTTGTCGCTGTTGTTCCGTCGCTTGTGTTTGCTGCACTGTGGCTTGCTATTATTGTCCCGGACATCTGAAGTTCCAGAATGTGGTGTAGTGCTACTGCGAGCCAACCAGCTGTCCTCGCCCGCTCAAAAGCGGGTCATTAGTGTCATAAGAGATGCCATGGACTTGGGTTTCTCCTGGCCGAGGTGTCTGGCGAGCCACTCGTCATGGATATCATGCTTGAAAGCCGCCAGGGCATCGGCATCCGGACAGTCAACTATTTGGTTCTTTTTAGTTAGGAACCGAGTCCAGAATTTCCTGGCTGATACTCCGGGCTGTTGAGTAATGTGGCCCAGGTCATCAGCATCCGGAGGTCGCACATATGTGCCCTGGAAGTTGTCAAGAAATGCGTCTTCCAGATTTTCCCAACTGCCAATGGAATTTGCGGGCAGGTTGTTTAGCCAGTGCCGGGCAGGTCCTTTGAGCTTAAGGGGAAGATATTTGATGGCATGTAGATCATCTCCACGGGCCATGTGAATGTGGAGAAGGAAATCCTCGATCCATACCGCGGGGTCTGTTGTGCCATCGTATGATTCGATGTTTACAGGTTTAAACCCTTCTAGGAATTCATGATCCATCACTTCATCAGTGAAGCAGAGGGGGTGTGCGGCGCCTCTGTGCCGGGCTATGTCACGGTGCAGTCCGGCTGTGTCTGACTGGTTGTATTTGGCCCGGCCGGATTTGCTGTCAGTCCATCCGGTATGACGGTCATCATCATGTGCTTCGGCGCGCCACCGTGATCCGTAGATCGATCTTTGTTGTCCTGCAGCGTTATCCAGTTTATCGTGTAGGTCCTGAGTGTTGCCCCAGGCCGTAGTAAACCGGCGCGAGGGTGCAAGCTGGTTTTTCGGCTGATATGTTGTTTTGTCCCGACCTCGAGGCGGTCGGTCAGCCATGGGGTGCTCGAGTCCATATTCCTCGGCTGCCAGGACTTCTGTCCATCTGTCTGTGAGCAGATCTTGATCAGCTTGGAGCTACTGCTTCTTCTTCTTTAGGCTTCTCGCAGTGGCAATAAGCCGACACTTGAAGTGCTCCTGCTCTCCGGGGTCTTCAGGTACGCCGAACTCGTCGTCGCCGAGGCTAATCTCGTCTTCGGAGAGGGGCATTGTCGTGGAAATATCATGTCAGATGTCCTCGTGTAAGGACTTAGTCGTGGAGCCATCGCGACGGGTTAGCTTAAAGGGGTTAAACTGGACAAAGGACACGAGGGATTTTATACTAGTTCGGCCTCTTCAATGAAGGTAAAAGCCTACGTCTAGTTGTGATGGGATTATTGGGGTCTCGCTAACCGGGGAGCTAAACAAGCTATGCCTGGCTATCGAGTTGTGTTTCTTGTCCCTGAACCGCCGCCAGGTCGTCCCCTTATATACACGGGTTGACGCCCGGCCGGTCTACAGAGTCCCGAGGCCGACTCATACAAGTGTTCGGCTCGGTCTCTCCTTTCCTTATCTTACAACACAAGTTACATGACTATGGCAGTTTACCACTATGGTCCCTAATCCGCCTTTGGGCTCCGAGCCTCTAAGTTTCTGAGTCTTCATGGGCTTCAATATAGTTGAGGGTGAACCGGCCCCTCCTGGGCGGTTTATACTCAGTAGTTATATCCCCAACATTAGGCCCCAGATTGATTTGAACTTGTTCATGTCAATCTTCAACACTTAGAAAAATCATGTAAACATCTTCCTTCATTTCTCATAAACCGCCATGATGTCTTCCCTTTATAAATCTTGTTAAACCACCATGACGTCATCCTCTGGACACAGCAATGGATCATCATGATGCCATCTCTGTAAAAAACGAATAAAAAGATTCCCTTCATTTAATGTCATCCCGGAAATCGAGGCGACAGCTGCACCACTTGCCGCTTTGGGCTCCTCGATTCTCGCGCCTGTCATTTATCCTCTGCCTTATTATAAATAAGCCCGGGGGCCCTTTCTTTTCTTCCCCTTCCGTACTTCTTCTTCCTCGCGACGCCCCAGCTCTGAAGCTCCGCCGACGCCCTCGACCTTCGAACGCTACATCAACAAAGGCCGCTGCATCAACCTGGTTGTACCAAAGATCTTCGGTGTTCCTCTGCTATTCTGCGTATCTGGTAAGCTTCTCCCTCATAATCCTAGATCTGCATTTTAGGGCTCCTATTTTCATCTGCGTTCATAGGTGTTCATCCTAGTTTCTTCGTATTCGCTTCTGCCATAGCTTCTTTGATTTAACTGTAGCATAAATCTCGTGCGGTAGTTACTCCGCATCCAGTTTAGCACTTAGTAGATCTTCCTTCTTGTACAGAATCCCTTGATAGAACGCATGAACTTCTCTGCTCTGTTTAAAGCCTTAATAGATTGCAGAATTTTTTTCTTACTGAAGCTTTGGTAGATCCAAATTAATTCCGTCGATGTGTGAAACCTGTTTCTGTCAACACTTAGCAGATTTTGAACCCAGGCCCTTCTGCCTGCGGGCGGTTTAACCTTTGATGACCAATCCGCCATATACCATTAGCCCTCTCTTAAACCGCCATCTGACTTTGAACATCAACGCGTTGGTTTACCACTGAATAATGCACTCAAACCATTTAATTGTAAACCGCTTTTATTTTTCCTTTCATAGTTTTTCTTTCAGAATGGCCAAACAATTCTCTGCCTGCAATTGGGTTTCGTCCAAGATCACTGAGACACAAATCAATGGATATGTCACCACTGGTGCTTTAGCCTCCAAAAGGGTCCTTCATTGGCGTGTTCCAGATTCTGAATGCCCTCCTGAACCTCAAGATGGAGAAGTGATTGTATTTATGCAACACTTAGACCGGGGATTCAGTCCACCTGGATCAAAAAAATTCCGGGATGTCCTCGCAAGCTTCCAACTCCATCCACAAGATATTGCACCGAACTCCGTGTCCAATATCTGCAACTTTCAGGTATTCTGCAAAGTCTACCATCACGAAGAACCATCTGTGGAGTTGTTCCGAGATTTTTTCCATTTGAACCACCATACGGAGTTCTCTGATGGTCCCAACACAGAACTTGGTGGTGTTTCAATTCAGAAAAGGAAAGAAGTTGATTTCCCTCATGCAAAACACCATAGACATCCTAAAGATTGGAACCAAACTTGGTTTTATTGCCGGAACACTGCCCCTGACGGAGAAAATCCTTTGCCGGGTTACCGCCCTCAACGGCTTAGCAACAGTCACCCGTTACCTTCACGCTTATCTGCCGCAGAACGAAAAACTTTTGCTCCTCAAATCGCCAAGCTCCAGGCACTCATGGCCAACGATTTGACTGGCATTGATCTCGTCCACTGCTGGGTTTCCTGGGGCATTCTGCCTTTAAGCCGCCATCCCGGATTGATGCATGAATACACTGGCAACGTCAAAGATCCTCAACGGTATCATGAAGCGGTAATGACAGACCTTGAAGTTACTGAGTCTGTGAAGAAGATGCTTGGTGAAACAATCCACTACTAGAAAAACCCCTACTAATGGCGCACCTAGTATGGCCATTAATGGCGCATCTGTGGTGCGCCATTAATAGCACGCCATTAGTAATTTTTACTAATGGCGCACCACCTGGTGCGCCATTAGTATCTGGTATACTAATGGCGCACCGCGGGTGCGCCATTAGTATAGGCCAGGGTGCGCCATTAGTATGCCTCCCAGGGGCCATGTATATCCAGGTGCTTTGGCATACTAATGGCGCACCACCACTGGATGCGCCATTAGTAACCGCGGCATACTAATGGCGCACTACCCAGTGATGCGCCATTAGTATGCACTGTCATACTAATGGCGCACTGTCATGTGATGCGCCATTAGTATGAATATTAGGTTTTTTTTGTTTTTTATTTTCTGTTTTTTGCACAGGTTACAAAATGTATAATTTGACAAAATATAGACAGCACACATCAACAACAGATTCATCGAATACAATAGAAGATTAGTCTTTGAATACAATTCATCATATTAGTCTCCGAATACAATTCATCATATTAGTCTCCGAATTGAAAAGACCGAACAAAGATAGAACATTATATTACAAGTCTCGAGACCGCGAGTAGCGAGTTTGTCTTCACATTACAAGTCGATATCGATCATCTAAACTACCATCACATAGAAGAGAGCTGCGGTCATCACGATGAGCATCATCACGATGAAACTCGTCTTCATCCGGTTCCTCCAACGCTCCCTCCCCTCTCCCGCTAGATAGCGGGCGTATCTAGATTCGGCCTCGGCCCTAGTGGTGTACCCTTTGTAACTGTTACCGCTGAATCGGTGAACCTGTCTCCGACACTCCTCCCAGTCATCGTAGACTCCGGGAACCTTACCCTTGTACACGACATACGTCGGCATCGCTATGCACTAGCCAAACGAAACGTTAGTACCAATTCACAGACAATACATAAGCAATATATAAGTATGCAACAGAACGATCGGAAGAGAAAAGCAAGACATTAATAGCATCGATTACATCTAAGTTGAACGACTCTCGAAACCAAAGAGACATACTACAAGTTCATTAAAGTTTAATTACAACATGAGCCAATCGATGTTTCAGAACTAGACACAGCATCACTGCTTTCGACTCGACTCAAGGGACCGGAGCGTGGATGAAGCCGCCGTCTATCGTGGGAGTCATGAAATAACGGTCGTTGTCAGCCTGCATTTGTAGCATTGTGTCGATGTCACTGTTGGACGGTTGATTGTTGAGGTAGAACTGCCCCGAGGTACGAAGGACATCTTGATGGATGATTTCCGCAAACTCCGACTGGATGCGAAAGAATTCTTGTCGGAGGTCCGCGTCCTGGATTGCCGACACGCTCTTTGCCCAATCTTTGAGTTTACTCGGTAGCAGAAGTTGATGATGGTCCCGTACGATCGCCCGCATGTGATGGATGGCGTAGTAGGCACCCTTCTGACCGCCAGGCGGCTGCTTGACGCAGCAGAACGTCGTATTGTGGGAGAACACGTGCTTGCCGTACTTACGAATAGGCCTGGTGAAGGTGCCTCCAGATTTGGCGTAGCCGGGGAGAACATCATCAAGAACCTTCTTGACATTTGTGTAGTCTACGTTCGACTGACGGTCCGGGTCGAAATACGTGGCCATGGAATATTTGGGGCTTAGGAGGATGAGCGTGCAACGTGTGTCACTGCAGAAAACACGGAATGTTAAAAGAAAAACGATCGAAATGTAAGAATTCATATGTTACGGGCCGGTTGAGGGGAGGACTTACTCGGGAAAGTAAGGCACGAGGAAGTTATCCTTATCTTGGTTTGCCAGAATGACGCCTTCGAGGTAAGAACTCGCGACTTGCCGGTCCCCAGCGCTGCCCAAGATCTTGGCACGCATGTAGAAGGGGTCGACTATCACGATGTCCGGGGTCTTGTCGCGAATGATCCGCATCTCCATACTCAGCGAAAATAGCCGAACGAAGGTGTAGTGCAGCGGATGAAGGTTCAACATAGCGTGGATGTCATCAAAACGCAGGACGATCGTACGCCCGATGGAGTTATCCACAAAGCCCTTGCCCTCTGGCACCTTGGCCGCGAAAACCGGGTATGCCACATCCTTCTCTCTGAGACGCCGCTTCTCCAAAGCAAGAACACTGTCATGCAGACTCCGCATAGCACCGGTTGCAGCATTGAGCATATTTGTCGGTAGCATCGCCCTACCCGCCACATGCACCCTCCTCGAGATATCCTGCGGTGAAGGTGGCCCGTCCTGAGCACGGATCGTACTCGGTGCCGGCTGGCTCGCACCCTTCTTAGTCTTTCTTTTGCGTGCCTTCTTCTTCTCCTGTAATGGGACCGAGTTCTGCTCACAGACCGCCTTCTTGAGTGTGTTGGGGCTGATAATATTTCGCACCTCGCCTATCTGAGGCTCGGTGAAGTCGGCAGCTGGAGGCGTCTCCTGAGAGCTGAACGCCAGACGGCGCCTGTTGCAACTTGGCTTCTCCGCGGTACCAGCTAGATCGCACACGTCTTTTGTTGGGTTTGGTTCTTGAGAAGGAGGCCCCATGAAGTCGCCATCGTACCCATGATCGGCAAAGTACTGATCGACGTTGCCAAATGTATCATCGTCGTCGTCGTCGTCGTTCTGATCCTGTGCCATATGCATGTTTGGATCCAGTGGCATAGGGATGTCCGGCACCGTTACGGCGGTCTTGCCATGGGGCCGACTTGGCGCCGGCACGACTGGCGGTGTTGTCTTTGGGGTGGTGTCCCCCGCCCCCAAACGAATCTGGCTCTTCGGCCAAAGCAGGGGCCAGCTCAGGCAGGCGCTGAGGGTCATCACGTCTTCATCGTCGGCCCCGACGGGTCGAATCGGAGGTAACAAGTCGTCGCAGCCTGGCAGCACCCGAACCAGTTGAACCCTAAACAAGTTGGGTGGCATCTGGGTACCGTGGAACAAGGGGTTGCCCGGTTGAACGATTTTGCCCTTGGCGACATCGACCAACTCGTTGTTCACGAAGTGGAGGAGAGTGCACGGAACGTCGGCGGCGCCCTGCGAAAACATGTAGGGCGTCAGGGATGCCCAGTCAAAGGCAAGGAGATGAAGTCCTCGGCCGAGAGAGGCTTAATTAGTTACCGTGATGATGGCGTCGAGCTCGGCTAATGTCGACGCACCGCCAACGGCGGGCGTGCAGTTGACGGAGGGGCCGCTTGCTGAAGAGGTGCCGGCCGGCGTACACCCGGGTGCATTAAGCTCCCGTGCCGGCGTCGGAGACACCAATGCCGCCTCCGCCGGAGGCACCAATGGCCCCGCCATCGCATTATGCGAGTTGCTGGCCGTGAAGCTAGGAATCGGGGGCGGCCCCTGTTGGCCGCCCGCAATCCACGCACTCAACCCCGAGATCAAGGTAGGCACAAGGGCGGTGATCGTCGCTCCGAGTCGTTGTTCCACTTGCTCTTGGACAATCTCCGGAATCCGCGCCACCTGTGCCTTGAGTTCTTGAACCTCTCGCGCCTGGCTTTCCGAGCTGGTCTTTTTCTCCTTCCGCACACCAGCGGTATAGTATGACCCCCATTTTGTCGACAAGCCTTTGCCGGCCACACGACCAGCTGACGTCGGCTTACTGAGCTTATCCTTGTTCTTCATTACATTCAACGCCCTATTTAGAGTGGTGTCCCAAGGGTTGCTCTTAGTCGACCCCGCGCTACTGCTTTCAGTCGCCTGCGGAAGGAATGTGAACCATTTAGAAATTTGGCTTCATTAATTAGAATGCAACCATATGGAGCTAATTACGCGGGGGTGTATTCCTTACCAGAACAAGCTCAAGCTGCCTGGTCTTCGGATCCGTGGTAAGCTCCTTTGTTTTCGGGTCCTTCTTGTACCGGGCCCTGACAAAGTTCCTGGTCTGCTTGTTACCGCTGTATTTCTCGAAGAGGGGCGGTAGGCCTTGCTCGGCACGGTCCGCCTCCTCCTTGTCCCATATAGGCTCCGCCACTCTGTAACCGCCGGGACCGAGTGTGTGTTCCCCTATGTTCAGCTCCCGCATTTGTTTCCCCCACTCACTTGATTGGGAGCTTGCGGTGCTCGAGCAATTGATCTTGAAGTCGTTGTAGTCATCTTCGGTGATCGAAGGATTTTTCTCCTTGATCTTCTGATAACTCTCACCTTTCTCGATCATTTTCTTCACATTGCTTTTCCAAGTAGACAGGGCCTTGCTCATCTTCGTGAGGGCAGCATTGTTCACTTTATTCCCTTTGAGGCTTGTGTTTGCAAATTCAGCGGGGAACTTGTATCGTTCGTGCAGCTTCGTGAAGAGGAGGTGGCGCAAATTCCCTCGGTCAGGATGCCTCAGGTTCTCGGTGTTGATCGAGACGGTGCTCCGGACAATGCACCCGAGCTGAAGCGAGTACCCCTTGACTATTCGTTCGGGCGCCGTTGGATTCCCGTTGGAGTCCACTTCAGTAACTTCCTCCTTGAGGGTGAGGAGCACGATCGGGCGCCGGTCCTTCCGTTGCCTCTTCGGTTGGCTGCCATCTGTGCGGGCGCCGCCATCATCAGTGGTGGCATCCTCGGCGGCACCATCAGTGGTGGCATCAGTGTGGTCATCCTCGGCGGCACCATCAGTGGTCTCAGGATCGGTGGGGAAGGCGGCGGCCTCATACAAGTGAGGTTGTTCCTCCATCTCCTGGGACAGCTCCCAGAATGCCTTGCCGCCCGAACCCCCGGCCTCATCGTTGTGGGCCATGTTTCTCTCTAAATAGAAACAAAGTTTGGTCAAAAAGTTGGTTATTGTCAAGGAACAAGATCTCTAAGTTGACCAAATAACCTAATTCTCGAGGAATGTCGCCAAAAAGTTGGTTATTGTCAAGGAACAATTGAGAGATGTTTGTGATATTGCCTAGGTGTTTTGGGATAGAACCTGTTAGTGTGTTGTTGCTAAGGTCCAAGTCCACGTTCTCAGGGTAACCTAGTTCTTGAGGGGTGTGTCTAGAAAGTTCACTCTTCTTTTTAGAAGACAAGCGTCTGAAATGGTATTGCCTTTCCTTAATTTGTACTATTTTTTCATTGTGTTGAATACTTATGTGGGTGAGTGTATCTGTAATTACTTTTTACTACACCGCAGGGTGTTCAAACACGCGGAGAGGATAAACGCTAGCAGGCTGATCATTGCATATCATTCATAACCATGAATGAAGGCTCAATGGACCAAGGAAAGAAAACCTACACAAACACAAGGATGACTATTGGAGACACTCAGGCCTGCTGCTTTGTGTTGATTGTTCAGAAGCTAGGGAATGTCCATTATATATAGATGCAGAGAAGCTTCGGCCGTGGTGAAGGTCAACCCCTATATTTTAATTGGAGGGCCAAGAGATAAGCTAAGCTGCAAATTATGAATCTGCGTCGAAAATTGCACCACATTCAGCATAGGGCAGGAGACGCCTACCCTAATGAATATGTTATTCTCACAGCTCATCACTTGCTGAACTTGTAAATCATTTCCGTGAAAACAATCAAACGGTTTTCAGCGACAAGTGATACAAGGAACTAAACTGGGTTTCAGCTCTACATGGGCCAGAGTGGACTTGAGCAAATGTGTGTATGTGATGTGCCCCAACAGGGTAAACTTATTAAGATATACTCCAATCTTCATCAAGTTGCAGTTTTGAAACGTTGGCAGTTTTTCTAGCTGATGAAAGGAAACGATTTCCTTCCTGGACCATCGAGTCATGCACACGTTGGGTTAATGCGCAGTCGAACTCCGATGAAGAAAAATAGAAAGTATATGGCATAAAGGGGTCTAGACTTGTGCAATTTTGACATTTAGGGTTACCCAAATGCATGTGTTATGACTTCTGAAGCCAGACAGAAACTCCGATTATTTTTGGTTCTGTACATGATGCAAAATGGATGGATGGATGAATATAATGAAGCAAGTAATTGTCCTGCCTTGGAAATTAAGCTGGTGCCTACAGGTATATGTATGTATTGTTCGGTTGGTCCTGAAAAACAAAAGCTATCTAGCTAGTATGCAATGCAAATTAAGCTGCAGATAGCTTATTGTCTCCTCTCACTATCTCTCTATCACACATGGCAAGCAAGGGTGTCTGAGTGTGTGAATAAAATACTAAACTAATCCAACCACTAAAGCAAATTAATTTTTATTTCGGTTGAGAATCGGGCACCTTCTAGGTCAAGAAAATTGGGCATGACCTTTGCTAATTTTCTTGACCTAGGAGTGCCCCATTTCTCAACCGAAACGGAAATTAATCAACGTTTCAGGAGAAAGGGGTTATTTTAGAAGATCACAAGTAGCAGCAGCATCACTTGACAAAATCACAACTAGCAGCAACAACTCGCAGATAGCAGCAGCAGCATCACTTGACAAGTAGTACAGCAGCCGCGTGGGCTGGATTAGCAAGAAAGCTGATGTACAAAACCTCAAAACAATGCAAAGTGCTGTGGGCTAAAAAACAATTACAGTAGACTAAAAACAGGAATCATTATCTTCTATATGAAGCTGCTGATGATGCAACTTTAGTCTTCACTAGATAGAAATACTGTTGGCTGTTAGTACGACAGTGCAAGATTAATTCAGTAATAGGTGTTGTTGTGTTCTCTGTGATTGTGTTGTTGTTAGCAAGAAACTGCAATTGCTTTACTGTGAGCCCTAATTGTGTTGTTGTGTTCTCTGTTGTTGGTGAAATAGGTGTTGTATCCACAACTTAACTGTAATTGGGCCCCTGGACATCGAACAAACATAGAGCAAGCAAGACTGAATGTTCCAGACTATGAACCAGTGTGATGCACACAAGAATCAAACTGGAGTGTACAACAAAAAGAAACCACCTTGGCTGCTCCTAAACGCAGATCTCATGTTCCATAGTTTGAGACAGCATATTCCACAAGTTATAATCACTCAAGAAACGTCAACCGCTGATGCAAATTTAGCACCGAAGCATGCAACCCTCAAACATTACTACTACTACATGTACCAGGGCCAAAATCAAATTGCAATGCTTGTTTAGAGAATTTTCAGAGAGAAAATACAGGTACACCAAGCCACCAAGAGCTGCCATTTCTAAATTTAATTGCAACAATATCTTACACTAATAATTACAGTGTAAAAACCATGGAAATACACAGTAATTCCACTAAAAATGCCACTTGCAAATACAGAGCAAAAATCCACTAGAAGTACACTGTAAACCCACTAACATTTACAGTGTAAATTCCACTAACAATTACAGTGTAAATTTCACTGAAAATGCACAGTAATTACACTAAAAGTACAAGGGGGAGAGGGGGAGAGGAGGAGGGGGAGCTCACGGGGGCCGGGGAGTGGGGCGCGGGGAGGATGCCGGGGAGTGGGGCGCGGGGAGGATGTCGGGGACGAGGTCCGGGTGGTGGTGGTCCTCCTCCTGCTGCGAGAAGCAGCCGCGCTTGAGGTCGGGGCGGAGGTAGTAGATCCACCAAGGCAGCAGCTCTTGCCGCAGCGGTTCAGCCCGGCGAGTCTGGGGAGTAAGCTCCAGCAGCCGACGCCGTGGCGGTTGATGCGCAGCCGACGACGAGGGCGGCGGGGCGGCGGCGTCGGGAGAGGAGAGGGCGGCGTCGCGGGAGGCGGGGCGACGGACGGTGTCGGGACGGTGCGACGGCGGCGAGGCTTTCTGGGCTCTGGGGGAGAGGAGAGGGCGAGGGAGGGAGAGGGCGAGGGCGAGGGAAGGCGGGGAGAGGGCGAGGGAGAGGGAAGGCGAGGAGAGGGCGAGGGAGGGAGAGGGCGAGGGCGAGGGCGAGCAGTGGGTCAGGGCAGCGGCGGCGGCGGCGGTGGATCGAGAGGGAGAGGGAACTGGCGAGGGGGAGAGGGAAGGGGGGATCGGGCGAAGGGGGAGAGGGAAGGGGGGATCGGGCACAATACTAATGGCGCACCTCACCGTGGTGCGCCATTAGTATTTTTTTTATTTCAACTCGAGCCAACAGGTTATGTACCACCAGAACTGATCCACATCAAGTCCCCTCTACTAGCTCGACTGGTCAGCAGCCAGTTCTCACACCAGGAGGTCCTGGGTTCGACTCCCAGGCTCCACAAATTTTTTTTAGCATTTAAAAAGCTGTTTGATACTTATTTGTGTTTAAATATGTTCAAACTTGTTTAAATAATAACAGTAATATTTTTTTATAAGACAGTAGCATTTAAAAAGCTGTTTGATACTTATTTTTTTATAAGACGGTGCGCGGGGTGCGGGGGGTCGGCGGCGGCGGTTGAGTAGGGGAATCGAGGGTGCGGGGGGTCGGCGGCGGCGGCCGGTGGACTGGGGGGTGCTCGGCGGCGAGGGGGACCGGATCTGGCGAGGTGGGATAGCGATCGAGATGGAGGGGGATCGAGATCGAGTGTCCATGAAATTTAAAAATATTCATGATAGTTCAAAAAGTACCCATGAAATACAATCGAGAAATGAAGGCTACGATTTAAATACAATCGATCTTAGCTAGCTATCTGTTCACAATCTTCTTGCCCTTCTTTTTCGCAAATGGAGTTCTTCTGTGGAACGGACGTCCTTTAGGTAGGGTGGTCCTGCTTCTTCTTGTGGTGTATGCTGCTACTTCATCATCGTCGTCATGTTCGATCCTCGGGTCGCCGTACTTGTCGAAGTCTTGCTCATTGGCTACTCCATCCATTCCGATGATCTTCCTTTTGCCTCTCCTCACGACAACACGACTGGGCTTTGGCGGGTCGGTAATGAAGAAGCATTGGTCCACTTGGGAAGCCAGTACCCATGGCTCATTTTTCGCGGTGACGTTTGCGCCCGCGGTCTTGGATTTGGCTTCGGGTATAACCATGGTGGTGAAATACCGGTCTTCTTTTATGACGTTCTTGGCCCATCTGACACGGAACATCGGGACCTTCTCTCCAGCGTAGCTCAGCTCCCAGATCTCCTCGATCCTTCCGTAGTATCTGTCCTTGTCGTTACCGGTGTAGGATTCCATCGTTACCCCGGAGTTCTGATAACCATCGCTCTTCATGTCCTTGGCCTCGGTGTAGAATGTGTAGCCGTTGATATCGTACGCCTCATAGGTCATCAGGTTGTGCTCGGCGCCCTGTGACAAGGCGAATATGAGTTGTTCTTCCGCGGAAGAATCCTCATGTAAAGGGTACGACAGAAGCTTCTGCTTGAACCAACGCGTGAAACATGAGTTGTGCTCTTTGAGTATATCTCCGTCCGTCCTCTGTTGGCCTCGGTCATTGTACGTCTTCTTAATAAAGGTTTTGTGCTCTACCACCCAAGGATCGACCACGTCTATGTGTTGTAGCGCGACTAGGTTTGCTCTTTCAAAGTCGGCGAGTCGACCCTCGAAGTCGACATGCATTTCGCGGCGACCCTCACGGTGACCCCATCCAGCGAGCCTGCCGAGGTGCCTGTTGACGGGCAGACCAACGGGGTTCTCGATGCCTAGATAATTCGTGCAGTAGGAGATGCACTCTTCGGTCAGAAAGCCCCTGGCTATGCTTCCTTCTGGACGTGACATGTTGCGAACGTATCCTTTGATGACACCATTCATCCTTTCGAACGGCATCATGCTGTGCAGGAACGTCGGCCCGAGTTGGATGATATCCTCCACTATATGGACCAGCAGATGCACCATAACGTCGAAGAATGCGGGCGGGAAGTACATCTCAAGCTCGCATAGTATCACCACGATCTCTTCCTGTAGCCTTCTGAGTTGCCTCACGCCAATCGACTTCCGAGAGATGACGTCGAAGAAGTTGCATAGGCCAAATAGCGTTTCACGGACGTGCGCGTCCATGATCCCACGGATTGCAACTGGAAGTATCTGCGTCATCAGCACGTGACAGTCGTGAGACTTCATCCCGCTGAACTTCTGCTTCGCTGGGTCTAGGTATCTGCTTATCTTCCCCGCGTAACCGTAAGGAAGTTTTACTCCTAGGAGGCAGGTGAAAAACTGCTCGATCTCCTCCTGACTTAGAGTGAAGCACGCGGGAGGGTAGTCATTTCCGGTCTTCTTGGCCTTTTTGCCTTTGCGACGACTTTCTGTGTCCTGCTTCGCCTCATCATCATCATCATCATCATCATCATCATCATCATATATAGCGTGAAGCTCCTGCCTGATGCCCATTGATTTCAAGTCTGCCCTTGCTTTCGGCCCATCTTTGGTCCTCTCTGGCATGTTGAGCAGGGTACCAAGCAGACTCTCGCACACGTTCTTCGTGATATGCATGACATCAAGGCTGTGAGGCACACGGTGGATCTTCCAGTACGGCAAGTCCCAGAAAACAGACCTCGTTTTCCATACCTTCAGCAGCGGCTCTGGCGCCTTTCGCTTCTTTCCCGGCTCTGGCGCCTTTTGCTTCTTTCCCGGCAGTGGGCAGTCTTTCCAATTTTTCAACAGCTTGTCTATTTCCTCGCCGCTCCTCGTACACGGGCGTTTTCGGGGTTCGGTTTCACCATCGAACAGATCCTTGCGTTTCCTCCACGGGTCATCGTCGCGAAGCCACCTTCGATGTCCCATGAACACGGTTTTCGAAGACCCGGGATCTCTATCTAGCTGGCGATACGTTGTGTCATCCATGCACCTTACGCATCCAGAAAATCCGTGGACTACCTGCCCCGCAAGATATCCGTAACCGAGATAGTCGTGCACCGTCGTGAGCAGTGCGGCTCTCATAGGGAAATATTCTTTCTCTGCGGCGTCCCACGTATTGGCTGGCGTTTTCCACAGCGTGTCAAGCTCCTCTTTCAGCAGCCCCAGATACAGATTGATGTCGTTCCCTGGTTGTTTCGGCCCTTCAATTAGCATACTCATGTGAATGTACTTCCTCTTCATGCACAACCAGGGGGGAAGGTTGTACATCCACACAAACACAGGCCAGGTGCTATGTGTGCTTCTCTGGCTGCCAAACGGATTGACTCCATCGGTGCTCGCGCCCAGCACGATGTTCCTTGGATCGTTCCCAAATTCTGGGTATTCGAAGTTCAACGCTTGCCACTGGCTCGCATCCTTAGGGTGACTCAGCATCTTGTCTTTTTTATCTATCTCCGGATCATTTGCGTCATCTTCTCGCTTCTTCTCCTCCCTATCCGCGTGCCAACGCAGGAGCTTTGCTACCTTAGGATCCGCGAAATACCGCTGCAGACGAGGAGTGATCGGAAAGTACCACACCACTTTTCGAGGAGCTTTCTTCCTCTTCTTGTATCGAGTGACACCGCACACCGGACATATGGTAGACTCCGCGTGCTCGTCCCGATAAATGATGCAATTGTTCATGCACACATGGTATTTCACGTGCGGTAAATCCAGAGGACACACGATTTTCTTCGCCTCCTCCAAACTGGTCGGGCACTTGTTCCCCTTGGGAAGACGTTCGTGCCAGAATGACATGTTCTCGTCGAAGCATGCGTCGGTCATTTTGTGTTTTACCTTCATCTCCAGAGCCATGAGCGTTACTTTCAGGCGGGTATCCTCGGGCCTGCATCCTTCATACAATGGAGTAACCGCGTCTAACTCAAGTTGATCCATCTTGGCTTTCTCTCGGGCGGCAGCTCTTGCGTTATCCGTCTGCTTGAGAAGCAGCTCTTGAATATGAGGGTCCTGCACCCAGCCCATCGATGGTCCAGCGTCGTCTGCTCCGCCGGCATCATCATCATGTCCTGCATCTTCTACATGATGACTGTGTACAGCATCACCGTCGTGATCATCTCCTGGGGATTCTTCGTCTTCTCGCCCCCCCCGAGCCGCGGTGGTTGTCTTGCTGCCCTTCCTCATTTCTTGCCCGGCCCCCATGGACGACTTCGTAGTCATCTTCATCACCTTGCCACCGATAGCCATCCATGAAACCACGCAAGAGCAGGTGGTCCCGCACCTGCCCGGAATCCGGGTCCGCAATAAGGCTATTCAGCTTGCATCTTCGACACGGACATCTTATCTCCGTCTCGTTCTTTTGAAGCATCTCGGCCTTCGCGGACCTCAAAAACCTATTCACGATGCCTTCGGTCATCGTGCGGACCATGGTCGCCTGCGGGGTAGAGCAAAACGATATTTTAGAACCAAGAAAAAATTTGGCATGACTTTCCCTAAAAATAGGACCAAAAAGAATGCTTAATGCCAAAATTCTCGCCGAAACGGAAATGAATCAACATTCCGGCAAAATATTGGCAACTATCGCATTTCAAATACCGGTACACCTCCAAACACAAACACATATGCAACACCACAAACATATGCAACACCACGAACATACATAGATCTAGCTAGGCCATAAAAAGTGCATGTGCACATTGTTGTAGGGAGAACAACATAAATATAGCTTCCCCCCTTACTTACCTAGCAAAACAAGGTAACTTAACCACTTAATTTGAATGAATCTATGGTGGAAATGAGGTGAAAAAGAGGAGGCACCCGAGACAAGGAGGAGGCGGTGGAGAGAATGAAGTGGGGAGAAAGTGAGTGTGGGAGGAGAGGCTGTCCAAAATATCTTGTTGCTGCCCACTTACTAATGGCGCACCAGCAACAAATGCGCCATTAGTAATCCAGGTTACTAATGGCGCACCCCCTGGTGGTGCGCCATTAGTAGTTTTGCAAAAAAAAACACACTAATGGCGCACTCTGCCACGGTGCGCCATTACTAGTTTGAACTAGTAATGGCGCACCGCGTGCGAGTGCGCCATTAGTACTTTTGCAAAAAAAGGAATAAAAACAATAATAAAAAAATAACATTAGTGGCGCACCTTCTGGCTGGTGCGCCATTACTAGTTACAACTAGTAATGGCGCACCACCAGTGGATGCGCCATTAGTATGTTTGGACAGGCGCACTAGTTCAAAAAAAATTGGTACTAATGGCGCACCGTGGGCAGGGTGCGCCATTAGTAGTTTCAACACTAATGGCGCATCAGAAGGTGGTGCGCCATTAGTATATACTAATGGCGCACCACATGTCTGGTGCGCCATTAGTGTCAATTCCATCTATAGCCCTTTTCCTAGTAGTGATCTATGCATGCAGCCAAACCGGGTTGCCACCTTTTTGCGCCACCAACAAACCTCCAGCGGTAATTATAACTTAATGCTCGCTGTTTTGCCTGTGCTTTAATAATATGCTAATACTCTTTTTCCTTTAATTTTTTCAGGCCAACAGCTCTTTCTGGAAACGGACTAAACCGGCGAGGGCTCGTGCAATGACCAAAGTTAACAAGAAGGTGGGCAAGAAGAAAACCACCGAATCTTCTGATCCGCCGAAAGATGTTGATGAATCAGATGCAAAGGTAGAACTTGATTCACTTGGTTCCTTTTTCATACACCTTATTGACAATAACTATTCCCAGGATGATGCGGCAGCCAGTCGTGCCGACCATGTTGAGGTAATCTCTCTTTCTTCCGATTCAGATCTTGTGCCGGTTCAAAGATTTGGTCGTACAGTTCGGAAAGTGAAATACTCTCACCCTCTTGCTTATCTGGATCCAAAATTTTCTGTGAAGACACAACAAGCTGAAGAGCATCGCACAACCCGGCATAGTTGCCAGTAGATCACCTCTTCCGGTTTACCGGATACGCCAAATCGGAAACGTCGCCCAGAGGTTACTTATTCTCCTGAAAAACTTTATCCTTTGAAAGGTTTCTTCAGAGACCCACTCAATCCGTCTGATCCGAATCAGGCATCTTCCAACTCGTCTAGCGGTTCATCAACCACTCAGTTGCCTCCCCTCAAGACCATCGCTGGGTAAGTATACTTTCTCAAGTTATTTCTTCATGCGTCGGTTTATCATATTCTAACTTTGGATGTTGTAGCGCCAAGGCCCGATTGAGTAAAAAAGCCAAGACCAGCGGCCATACTGACGATGTTGATCCGGAGAAGACCCCAAAAAATGAGGGCAAAAATCCTGAGATTGCCACAGACCACTCTGCTCCGCAAAATCCAGGCGCTGATGCTAATCCGCCAGAAGCTGAACCAGAGACATAGGTTGATACATCAACTCCTGATGCCACCCCTCCAAGTCCAACTATTGATCCGCCAAGCCCTGTTACCAAACCGCCGAGCCCTGCTGCCAAAGTGCCAAGCCCTGATAAGGAGAATGTCAATCCATCAAGCCCCGCCAAGGATGATGACGTTGTTATTACTGGCACGGCATATACCACCCCAGGAAATCCAGTTGCTTTATCCAAGCATTCTGCCAAGGATGAATTTGCGTTTATGAACAAGGGGAAAAGCAAAACCGACTTGTCGGATATGTTGATTTATCTGCTCAGGACCTTCATTCCCGCTTCTTAAACCGTCTCTTCACCAGCCGAGACTATGAGGCCGGTTTGGTAAATTTGATGAAGGAGCGCTATGAGGTAAACTGTTTGATCCTTTACTCTGTACCTTCATTGCATTGTAGCCCCCAAGGGCCGTTTTGCCTTTAGAAAGTCAAACTGGGACTTTGTACATTCCATACTATACTTTGTTGATTTTCCTTGTGTATTTTTGATCAAACACACATTAGCCCCCAAGTGCCATGATTAAAACTTGTATTAATCCGTGGGACTTCAATAATTAGTAGAAAAAAGTGATCCACATTAGCCCCCAAGTGCCAAGTGTATAACTGGTTATATGCTTGGGACTTTCAAAAAGGTATTGACATGCTCTTCTTACTGTTGCAGAGTGAGATAAATCAACAAGTCTCTCAGATTGCCGATCTTCAAGAAAATTTGAAATCCCAACAAGCAGAAACCACCAAGGCCAGGGATGAATTGAAAACCGCGCTAACCACCATGGAGCAGCTCAAAGAGTGGTTCAAGTCTGAGCAGGCCAACTGGAATTCCGAAAAGGCTGGATTGCTGAAGCGGGCGGAAGACGCTGAATCGGCTCTTAAACCGGTGACGGGAGAGCTTACTGGATTAAAGCGCCAAGTCAATGCCATGACTTCTGCAATATTTGGTAAGTACTATTTGCCAAAGCTTTATGAATATCCCGTTTAGAAACTTTGCCGGTTTAACGTGAAATCCTTAAACCGTTGTAGGTAACCGTATTGCTCATCTGGGCTCTGATATGCGGATGAATCTCAAGGCCGCCTATACGCTGATTGAATAGCTGTATACCGGCGCCCAATGGGTTATCTGCGCAACTTCTTATGACAACGTGGCCTCGACACTGATCAAGGACACTATGGCTAGGTTATCTATGACGCCAGCTCAGATAGAAGAGGTGAAGCAATCCGCCGCCAGGGCTGGCGCTTTGTTAGCACTCACCCGAGCCAAGGCATGGATAGCTGACCTTGATTCGGTCGATATTGCCAAGGGCTTTCCCAGTGAACAAGAAAATGGGGCAGTGTTTGATTACGACGCCCTAAAACATGTGACAAAGGAGATGCGTCCTCTGGCGAGTCAGTTGGCAGAAGAAGCAAACTTGACGGTTCATCGGTCCTTCTATGATGCTGATAACAAACGGGTTGAGGCTGTCATTCCAGAAGTGCAAAATCTTATTCCGCCAATCCGTAAGCACACTTATGCCCCTGACGTTGATTCGACTAATTTTATAAGTGAAGAGGCTGTCTTTCAGGCCTTAACCCGGATTGACTGGACCACCGCTGACTTCCAACAACTGGATGGGGATGAGGAGGTTGAACCGACGCCATATGACCCATCTACTTCACGTCAACATGGCGATGATGCTTGATCCGGCAATTCGGTTGATATTGCACAAACTGTCTGGTTTAAGACAATTCCATATTTTGGGCCGTTTAGGCGCCTTGTAATAGGGTAGCAAAAATACTTTGATCTGCTGCCATCGTGCAGTGGGAAATACTTTATGTGATCTGTCATGAAAATTTCAATGTTGGCTCATATATCATAATATGCAATCCCTATGTCTGCATAAAAAGAATTGTCCTGGCGGTTTACCGCCGGACGGGTCATAATGCCCAAGATAAAACCTGATTGATAATCAAACTTTAAGAAATATGAAATAACTCATACCTGTGATGTGATATCACGTTAGTTGGTTTACCAACTTTGATTGTAATAAGGGTGAAGACCCAAATCTTGAATTTTGAACAACTCCATCATGTGTTGATGGCGTATAATAAGTCATACCGGGTTATAATAAACCTCAGATGACCAAAACTGGCGACAAGTTGTTAAAGCCAGGCCGGGTTATGAAACTCCGATTTGATAGTAAGGTGAGGCAACAAGTAGTCAAAGCCAAGCCGGTTTAAGAAACACTGGGCTAATAAGATGACTGAAATGCCATACCAGGCTAAAGATACCGGTTTAACCGTGAAATTTATCAAAAGAAAAACTGAAACGCAAATAAAACCATGTAGTCGACGCTTTTCGAGGGCTGCCAGGCCCAAATTCGAGGCTTTTCATGGGCTGCCAGGCCGCTGAGTTAAACCATTTGACAAAGCCTTTTAAGATGGGCCTCCAACTAACCAATCACCGTTTTAACTTTGACAAGTTCAGGGTCTCAATGAGAGTAACTGTCAAACGTTCGAAGGGTCATGCCAGGATTACCTGGATAGGAGTGGCTTACTTGATGAAGGCAGGTTAACCCGGGGTTTTAGCTGAATACACCAGGCTTCCAAGCCGTGGGTCGATACCCAGCTACAAGGGTCCTTTCAAACTCTTTGTTACTTTACACAAAGAGCCCCCAAGTAACATGATGAGTTGTGCTCATTAGGTGCCTATGTTTGAGCTGTGTGAAGCATCCAGACTCTCTTTGGCCCCTTGGGTGTGAAGCTCCCAAGCTGTATTGTTGCATGATAGCCGGTTTAACAGGTAGTACTCCGCTTTGTCAGCTGAAGCCCCCATGTAACTCAAAGGATATTTGAGAAAAAATAGCAGAGGCCCTGCTTATAGCAAGGATGCTGGTTTATTTTATTGATCATAATATATACATTGTCGAAATATGTACATAAGAAAAGCCTATGGCTCAAGTGTAGTAAGGCCGTAGGAGAGCTATGTTCCATGGCCGCCGGGTCTCCTCCTCATAAGCGCGTGAGTTGTCTCGAACGTCAATGAGGTAGTATGATCCGTTGTGCAAATTTTTGCTGACCACAAAGGGCCCTTCCCAAGGTGGGGATAACTTGTGCATGTAGGTTTGATCCTGGATGAGCCGGAGCACCAAATCGCCTTCTTGAAAGGTCTGTGTCCTGACCCGGCGGCTGTGATAATGCCGCAGGTCTTGCTGATAAACCGCCGAATGGGCTAAAGCCATATCCTGTTTTTCATCTAACAGGTCCAACGCCTCCTAGCGTGCTTGCTCATTGTCTGCTTCAACATAATTAGCAACCCGGGGCGAATCGTGACGAATATCACTTGGGAGGACCGCCTCTGCCTCGTACACCATGAAGAAAGGCGTGTAACCCGTCGATCTGTTGGGAGTGGTGTTGATGCTCCATAACACAGAAGGCAATTCCTCCACCCAACAACCCGGCATCCGCTTTAGAGGGACCATAAGCCAGGGTTTAATACCTTTCAAGATTTCTTGATTAGCTCTCTCCGCTTGACCATTGGTCTGGGGGTGCGCCACTGATGCTAAGTCAAGTCGGATGTGTTCTCTCTGACAAAAATCTTACATATCACCATTAGTGAGGTTTGTGCCATTATCCGTGATGATGTTGTCTGGAAAACCAAAGCGGAAGATAATCTTTTTGAGAAATTGAACCGCTGTAGCCGCATCACACTTGCTGACAGGCTCCGCTTCAACCCAGTTGGTAAACTTGTCAACCGCCACCAGCAGGTGGGTCTTCTTATCCTTGGAGCGTTTAAAGGGTCCCACCATGTCAAGCCCCCAAGTGGCAAATGGCCAAGTGATGGGAATCATCCTTAATTCTTGAGCCGGAACATGAGCTCTGCGTGAAAACTTTTGACAAGCATCACATTGCTTTACCAGATCCTCCGCATGAGCATGAGCTGTCAACCAGTAGAATCCATGATGAAAAGCTTTTGCAACCAAGGACTTTGAACCAGCGTGATGACCACAATCCCCTTCATGAATTTCCTGTAGTATCTCTTGGCCTTCTTCCGGAGAAACACAATGCTGAAATACGCCTGAAACGCTGCAGCGGTGTAACTCGCCATTGTGAATAACCATGGACTTGGACCGCCGGACTATCTGCCGAGCCAGGACTTCATCATCTGGTAACTCGCCCGGTTCATATATGCCAAATATGGAACTGTCCAATACGGCACAACGTGCAAAGCGGCCACTAATTGAGCCTCTGGATCAGGAACAACCAAATCCTCCTCTGTAGGCAACTTAACAGACGGGTTATGCAAAATATCTAAAAAAAAGGTATTGGGAGGTACCGGTTTACGCTGAGATCCAAGCCGGCTTAAAGCATCTGCTGCTTCGTTTCTGCGCTGATCGATATGCTCAACCTGATACGCTTTGAAATAACCCGCCACAATATCTACCTCACGTCTGTAAGCCGCCATGAGTGGATCCTTAGAATCCCAAGTGCCAGAAACTTGCTGAGCCACCAGATCAGAGTCTCCAAAGCATCGTACCCGGCTTAAGTTCATCTCCTTGGCCATGCGGAGCCCATGGAGCAGAGCCTCGTACTCAGCTGCATTGTTAGTACAGGGGAACATTAAAGGAGGACATAACGAATCTTATCACCTCGAGGGGAAGTAAGAACAACTCCAGCCCCCGAGCCCTCCAATTGCCTGGACCCATCGAAGTGAATAGTCCAGTATGTATTATCCGGTTTGTCCTCTGGCGCTTGTAACTCGGTCCAGTCATTGATGAAGTCCACAAGTGCCTGATATTTTATGGCTGTTCGGGGCACATACTTCAGACCATGTGGACCAAGTTCAACTGCCCATTTTGCAACCCGACCAGTTGCTTCCCTGTTCTGAATTATATCACCCAATGAAGCTGAACTGACAACCGTAATGGGATGGCCTTGGAAATATTGTTTGAGCTTCCGACTTGCCATAAAACCCCATATACAAGCTTCTGCCAATGCGGATATCGCTGCTTTGACTCGATAAGCACTCCACTAATATAGTAAACCAGCCGTTGAACCGGGTACTCCTTACCAGCCTCCTTGCGCTCCACCACAATTGCCACACTGACAGCACGGGCATTAGCAGCCACATACAACAACAAGGGCTTCCTATCAACCGGAGCAGCAAGGACCGGCGGTTCAGCCAACTGTCGCTTCAAGTCTTCAAACGCCGCATTAGCCACATCACTCCAGACAAAGGTGTCTGTTTTCTTCAACATCTGATATAGAGGGATCACCTTCTCTCCCAAACGGGTGATAAATCGGCTTAAGGCTGCAATTCGCCCTGCTAGACACTGAACATCATTGATGCACGCCAGTTTAGCCAAAGATGTAATCGCTTTGATCTTCTCTGGATTAGCCTCAATGCCTCTGTTGGACACCAGAAAGCCTAGAAGCTTGCCTGCCGGAACACCAAAGACACACTTGTCCGGATTGAGCATCGTGTTGTAAACCCGCAGATTGTCAAAGGTCTCCTTGAGATCATCTATCAGTGTCTCCTTCTTCCTGGATTTTACCACAATGTCATCAACATAGGCATGAACATTGCGCCCAATCTGAGTATGAAGACAATTATGCACACAGCGCTGATAAGTTGCCTGGTCACTCTTGAGCCCAAAGGGCATAGAAACATAGCAGAAGGCTCCAAAGGGAGTGATGAAGGCGGTCTTCTCCTGGTCCTTAACTGCCATTTTGATCTGATGATAGCCTGAATAAGCATCCAAAAAACTCAAACGCTCATAACCCACCGTCGCATCAATGATCTGATCAATACGCGGGAGAGCGAAAGGATCGGCCGGACAAGCTTCGTTCAACTCTGTGTAATCCACACACATGCACCAAGTGCCGTTTTTCTTAAGAACAAGCACTGGATTAGCCAACCACTCAGGGTGAAACACTTCAACGATAAACCCAGCAGCCAGCAGTCGGGCTACCTCTTCACCAATTGCCTTGCGTCTTTCCTCGTTAAAGCGACGAAGAAATTGCTTGACCGGTTTAAACTTGGGATCAATATTGACAGTGTGCTCAGCGAGTTCCCTCGGTACACCTGGCATGTCAGAAGGCTTCCATGCAAAAATGTCCCGGTTCTCACGGATGAACTCGATGAGCGCGCTTTCCTATTTCGGATCCAGATTTGTGCTGATGCTAGATGAATCGCCAGGAACAAAATCAACAAGTTTAGTCTCATCAGCTAGTTTGAAATGCAGGGTTGGGTCATGCTCAGTGGTAGATTTCTTCAGAGGGGTCATGTCTGCCGGATCAACATTTTCCTTATAAAACTTCAGCTCCTTTGTATCACAAACCGACTCAGCATAGGCCGCATCACCTTCCTCGCAGTTCAAAGCGATTTTATGACTTCCGTGAACCGTAATGGTCCCTTTATGACTCGGCATCTTTAGCTGCAAGTAAATATAACAAGGCCTCGCCATGAACTTCGCATAAGCCGGTCGCCCATAAGAGTGCGTGGTACGGGCTCTGGATCCTCACCACTTCAAAGGTCAATGTCTCAGACCGGGAATCATGTTCATCACCAAACAGAACTTCCAAAGCGATCTTACTAACAGGATACGCCGATTTACCTGGTACCACACCATGGAAAACAGTATTGGACGGTTTAAGACTCTTGTCTGTCAACCCCATGCGATGGAAGGTCTCATAATACAGAATGTTGATACTGCACCCTCCATCCATGAGTACCCTGGTGAACTTATAACCTCCCACCTGAGGTGCCACCACCAATGCCAGGTGACCCGGATTGTCAACCCTGGGCGGATGATCCTCTCTGCTCCATACAATAGGTTGCTCGGACCACCGCAGGTAACGCGGTACCACCGGTTCAATAGCATTAACAGCCCTCTTGTAAAGATTCTGATCACGCTTGCACAAACTAGTGGTGAACACATGATACTGCCCACCATTCAACTGCTTCGGGTGACTCTGGTAGCCCGACTGCTGCTGATTTCCTTGATTACTCTGTTGGTTATTACCACCTTGGTTGTTCTGATTGCCCTGATTATTCTGAAATCCAGAGTTTGAACCGCCGCCACCATGAAAACCTGGGCCTGAACCGCCCGATGGACCCTGATCATACCGGAAAAGATCAGAGTTTTTGAACTCCTTCATAATGTGACAATCTTTCCAGAGATGCGTTGCGGGAACCTCCTTGGTCCCATGCTTTGGGCATGACTGATTCAACAAACGCTCCAGATTCATTCCGCCGCCTCGCTGGGGCGGTTTACCCTTACGACGCTGCACATTAGCATTAGATACAAAATCTGAATCTGCTTTACGCTTACCATTATTCCCATGGCCTCCTTGGTTGTGTTACTGTCCCTTTGCACCGCCATTCTTCTTTCCCTTCTCCGGTTTCTCCTCATCAGAATCGGGATCCTTGGTATTATCAGATATCGGCATACTTGACCAAGGCGGCCATAAGGGTGCCCCTGT
Source organism: Triticum aestivum (assembly GCF_018294505.1). Lineage (NCBI taxonomy): Eukaryota > Viridiplantae > Streptophyta > Magnoliopsida > Poales > Poaceae > Triticum > Triticum aestivum. The sequence goes on from NC_057807.1 coordinate 11,448,232, forward strand.
AATTGCAGTGATGCTTGAGCCGTCCCAACTTCATCTTCAGTGACTTAAACCAGCAATTACGCTCCAAGGTGATGATTACCAAGCCAGCATTAATACGGTCCGATCAATGCAAGACTTCTGAAACCCGGCGCACCCAATGAGTTGTTGACTCATTCTCCCCTTGCACACAGGCATCGAGATCCACAATGGACATAGGCTTCTTACATGTGTCCTTGAAATTGGCTATAAACCGGGCCTTCAACTGGTCCCATGACTCGATGGAGTTAGGTGGTAAGTTTTTCAACCAAGTGCGGGCTGTCCCCTCCAACATCATCGTGAAGTACTTTGCACAAGCTGCTTCATAAACGTCCAGCATCTCCATTGCCATCTCATAATTTTCCACCCACGCCTCGGGTGGCTGATCATCGGTGTAATTCGGCACCTTACGTGGACCCTTGAAGTCCTTAAGCAAATCGTACATTACGGAGAGCCGGAATAAGGCACGGCACTCCCCACGAACTAAAAGCAACTCCGACACCTCGGTCCACTGACGTTGCTGGTTGAACCGGGATGGGTTGGTATCGGCCCGTATGTTGTGCTGCTAAAGCGGCCTCCCTTCATGCTCTGCCATTATCCACCACGTCCTGAGCGTTCATATCACCATGCACCAGATTAGGCCCTTGAGGGACAATGCGGTGTCGCGCACTGCTAGACACCTCTGGTTCATCTATATGCCTACTATAGCTTTTGCTTGGTCGTGGGGTTGAGTGAACCCTGTCTCGGCTATATGAGTAGGTTTGCTGCTGTGTAAAAGCTGTTTGAAGAAGATCCCTAGCCCACCGTGTCTCAACCGCTGCCGGTGATTCACCTTCAATCGGAATAGCGGCCAACCGAGATGCTGCCGCTATCATATTGTCCAACGGGGTAGAGAAGTGACCCGGCGGCGGTGTGGTATACCGCGGCGGGTTGTCCGTACGCTGAGGTGGACCCATCACCTGAGGTTGATCCGGCGACCCGGTCCTTGGATCGGTATTCCGGTTTACTGCTGGCGGGTTACTAGTTCCTGCACCTGGCGTTCCAAAGAGATTCATCACATTGTAATCCTCCGGCAAGCGAGACTGATGTTTCCTCCTGGATACTTGATTTAAAGCGTTCTGATCCATCAAAAGCCGATAATTCTCAGCTTAAATCCTTTGCGCCTGGGCATCTAAAGCGGCCCGTTCCTCCGCCATCCTAGTTTCCTCAGCCACTAAGTCCGCTTTGGCTTGCGTTATCTGATCTTTTAGACTCGCAATGTCCGCATTGTGTTGATCCTGCATCGCTGGTGTAACTGTCGTGGTCAACAAGGCCACCCAAGCATCCATCAAACCGGAGAGAACTTGAGCCGGCCGGCGCACGGAGCCTCCTGCCCCTGCTACCGGTCCACACGCCGCCGCCGTAGAGTTTTGCAAAGTTGGCTGTGTTCCGGCCATGAAGATACCAACATGGTTCGGCGTTTCAAGAAATTCCGGAATACTGGTGCCATCGGAATACCCTTCAAACACGCCATCCTGAACTTGGTACAAGGATTCGGTTTCACCAGTGGATGATTCACCGTCGGAATAAGCGACCGTTTCGTCCTCAGACACCGGTTCAGATCCGATCCCGTGGACACATCCCACGAACGCATGCTTCATGGTAGGCTGAATCCGGGCGGGACTTGCACGCTGAGCCATTTCGACGAGGTTGGTGCAGATGTCCGGCTCAGGGCCCGGTTCGCCGATCTTGCCGATGAAGACGTGAATTCCGCCGAAGGGGACCCAGTACCCATACTCGATTGAGCCGGCCTCGGGGCCCCAGCCTGCATCATTGATGTAGAGCTTGCCGCGACGACTCTTGGTCATCCGGCCCGCCACGTATCCTTTGAGTCCTTCAAAGCTACCCTTCAGGAACTCGAAACCATCGTGTGATAGCCCCACGGTGGGCGCCAACTGTCGTGGAAATATCACGTCAGATGTCCTCGTGTAAGGACTTAGTCGTGGAGCCATCGCGACGGGTTAGCTTAAAGGGGTTAAACCGGACAAAGGACACGAGGGATTATATAGTAGTTCGGACCCTTCGATGAAGGTAAAAGCCTACGTCTAGTTGTGATGGAATTATTGGGGTCTCGCTAACCAGGGAGCTAAACAAGCTATGACTGGCTATCGAGTTGTGTTTCTTGTCCCTGAACCGCCACCGGGTCGTCCCCTTATATACACGGGTTGACGCCCGGCTAGTCTACAGAGTCCCGAGGCCGCCTCATACAAGTGTTCGGCTCGGTCTCTCCTTTCCTTATCTTACAACACAAGTTACATGATTATGGCGGTTTACCACTATGGGCCCTAATCCGCCTTTGGGCTCCGGGCCTCTAAGTTTCTGAGTCTTCGTGGGCTTCAATATAGTTGAGGGTGAACCGGCCCCTCCTGGGAGGTTTATACTCAGTAGTTATATCCCCAACAGGCATGTAGTTTTCCTCCTCCGGATACCCGTCTGTCACCTGTTCATCTAGGCTGTCATGCCCGTCTTCCTGTTCGGCCTGCTCGAAGGCGGGCTGTTCGGGGTTGTATTCATCGTCGGCACCATCCGGATTATTATCGTCTCCAGTGCCGGTATTGCCTTGGTGGGGCTTGGAGCAGCGTTGGCGACGCCCATGCTTTGCTTTCTTCTTGGAGGGGTTATCCTCCGTTGCCTCATCACCATTGGTTTCTTTCGGAGTGTCCACCATATATATATCATATGAAGAGGTGGCTGTCCACCGCCCTATGAGCGATGGCTCCTGTATGTCTCATGCATCATCGTCCATACCGTTGATGTCTTCAAAGTCAAAGTCGAGCACGTCGGTTAAATCATTGATCGTGGCGACAAAGTGGGTGGTGGGTGGGCAGCGGATTCCTTCGTCGCTTGCTTCCCACTCCAGCCGGACATAGTTCGGCCCAGAGTCTACTGACAAAGAGAGAGACTTCAATGAGTTCAGCATGTCGCCAAAGGGCGAGTGCTGAAAGATGTCCTTAGTGGTAAACTCCATTACCGGAGCCCAACCTGGCATGGCTGGCTCGAGAGTGAGCGGACCAGGACCAACAGCCGGATATGAGTCCGGGGGTCCAGGGTTACAGGCCTCCAAAGAGGTGAGACCCGTGTTCGGCTCCACCGCCGATAAGTGTGTGGCCTGCGGGGCGGGGTCCAGCCCTCCGTCCATAGGCAACGCAACCTGCCCTGGATTTAGATCCGGGGCTGCATCGGGGATGATGTCCCGGGCACTGTCCGACAGCAGGTCTAGGCCGTGCTCGTCGTGGTTGTCCGGCGCTCCTGGCGCAGGCTCGAATCCGTCGAAGATCAAGTCTCCGCGGATATCTGCCATGTAGTTCAAGTTTCTGAACCTGATCTGGTGGCCAGGGGCGAAGCTGTCGATCTGCTCCAACTGGCCAAGCAAATTGGCCCGCAGTGCGAAGCCGCCGAACACAAAGATCTGCCCGGGGAGAAAAATCTCACCCTGGACCGTGTTGTTGACGATTAAAGATACCGTCAAGCCTCGAAGCGATGACACGGAGGAACTCTCAATGAAAGCACCAATGTTGGTGTCAAAACCGGCGGATCTCGGGTAGGGGGTCCCGATCTGTGCGTCTTAGGCTGATGGTAACAGGAAGCAAGGGACACAATGTTTACCCAGGTTCGGTCCCTCTCGATGGAGGTAAAACCCTACTTCCTGCTTGATTAATATTGAAGATATGTGGAATACAAGAGTAGATATACCACGAGATCGTAGAGGCTAAACCCTAAGAGCTAGCCTATGATGGTATGATTGTAATTGTGATCGGCCTTCTATGGACCATGCTCTCCGGTTTATATAGACACCGGAGAGCTAGGGTTTACATGGAGTCGGTTACAAGGAATAAAACATAATATCCGGATCGCCAAGCTTGTCTTCCACGCAAAGGAGAGTCCCATCCGGACACGATCCAAAATCTTGAGTCTTGTATCTTGACGCTTCTATAGTCCGGACGATGAATATAGTCCGGCTGTCCAGATACCCCCTTATCCAGGACTCCCTCAGCGGGGCATGACCATAAAACATATCTCTCATATAAATAGAATAACCATTATTCTCGGATTTAAATGAGTAGCCATCTCGTATTAAACGAGATCCAGATACAATGTTCATGCTCAAAGCTGGCACTAAATAACAATTATTGATGTTTAAAACTAATCCCGTAGGTAAATGTAGAGGTAGCATGCCGACGGCGATCACATCGACCTTGGAACCATTCCCTACGCGCATCGTCACCTCGTCCTTCGCCAGTCTCCGCTTATTCCGCAACTCCTGTTTTGAGTTACAAATATGAGCAACCGCACCGGTATTAAATACCCAGGAGCTACTACGAGTACAAGTAAGGTACACATCAATAACATGTATATCACATATACCTTTCGCGTTGCCGGCCTTCTTATCCACTAAGTACTTGGGGCAGTTCCGCTTCCAGTGACCGTTCCCCTTGCAATAAAAGCACTCAGTCTCAGGTTTGGGTCCGTGCTTTGGCTTCTTCCCGGCAACTGGCTTACCAGGCGCGAAAACTCCCTTGTCGTCCTTCTTGAAGTTCTTCTTACCCTTGCCTTTCTTGAAACTAGTGGTTTTATTGACCATCAACACTTGATGTTCCTTTTTGATTTCTACCTCTGCTGATTTCAGCATTGAAAATACCTCAGGAATAGTTTTCACCATCCCCTTCATATTGTAGTTCATCACAAAGCTCTTGTAGCTAGGTGGGAGCGACTGAAGGATTTTGTCAATGACCGCGTCATCCGGGGGGTTGACTCCCAGCTGAGACAATCGGTTGTGCAACCCAGAAATTTTGAGTATGTGCTCGCTGACAGAACTATTCTCCTCCATCTTACAACTGTAGAACTTGTCAGAGACTTCATATCTCTCGACCCGGGCATGAGCTTGGAAAACCATTTTCAGCTCTTGGAACATCTCATGTGCTCTGTGCTGCTCAAAACGTTTTTCGAGCCCTGGTTCTAAGCTATAAAGCATGCCGCACTGAACCAGGGAGTAATCATCACTACGCGACTGCCAGGCGTTCATAACGTCTTGAGTTGCTGGGAAAACGGGTGCTTCACCTAGCGGTGTATCTAGGACATATGCTCTTTTGGCAGCTATGAGGATGATCCTCATGTTCCGGACACAGTCCGTATAGTTGCTGCCATCGTCTTTCAGCTTGGTTTTCTCTAGGAACGCATTGAAGTTGAGGGAAAAATTAGCATGGGCCATTTGATCTACAAGACATATTGCAAAAAATTTATACTAAGTTCATGATAATTAAGTTCATCTAATCAAATTATTTAATGAACTCCCACTCAGATAGACATCCCTCTAGTCATCTAAGTGATCCATGATCCGAGTCAACTAGGCTGTGTCCGATCATCACGTGAGACGGACTAGTCATCATCGGTGAACATCTTCATGTTGATCGTATCTTCTATACGACTCATGTTCGACCTTTCGGGCTCTTGTGTTCCGAGGCCATGTCTGTACATGCTAGGCTCGTCAAGTCAACCTAAGAGTTTTTGCATGTGTAAATCTGTCTTGCACCCGTTGTATGTGAACGTTAGAATCTATCACACCTGATCATCACGTGGTGCTTCGAAACAACGAACTTTCGCAACGGCGCACAGTTAGGGGGAACGCTTTCTTGAAATTATTATGAGGGATCATCTTATTTACTACTGTCATTCTAAGCAAATAAGATGCAAAAACATGATAATAATCACATGCAATCAAATAGTGGCATGATATGGCCAATATCATTTTGCTCCTTTTGATCTCCATCTTCGGAGCGCCATGATCATCATCGTCACTGGCGTGACACCATGATCTCCATCATCGTGTCTCCATGAAGTTGTCTCGCAAACTATTACTTCTACTACTATGTCTAATGGTTTAGCAATGAAGTAAAGTAATTACATGGCGTTATTCAGTGACACGCAGGTCATACAATAAATAAAGACAACTCCTATGGCTCCTGCCGGTTGTCATACTCATCGACATGCAAGTCATGATTCCTATTACAAGAACATGATCAATCTCATACATCACATATATTTCATTCATCACATCCTTTTTGGCCATATCACATCACAAGGCATATGCTGCAAAAACAAGTTAGACATCCTCTAATTGTTGTTGCATGTTTTTTACGTGGCTGCAATAGGGTTCTAGCAAGAACGTTTCTTACCTATGTCAAAACCACAACGTGATATGCCAATTTCTATTTACCCTTCATAAGGACCCTTTTCATCGAATCCGATCCGACTAAGGTGGGAGAGACATATTTACCTATGTCAGTCAGTGGAACCTGTCTCATGTAAGCGTACGTGTAAGGTCGGTCCGGGCCGCTTCATCCCACGATGCCGCCGAAACAAGATAAGACTAGTAGTGGCAAGTAAATTGACAAAATCTATGCCCACAACAAAATTGTGGTCTACTCATGCATAGAAACTACACATAGACCTAGCTCATGATGCCACTGTTGGAGATCGTTGCAGAAAATAAAAAAATTCCTACGCATCACCAGGATCAATCTATGGAGTAACTAGCAACGAGAGAGAGAGGAGTGCATCTTCATACCCTTGAAGACCGCGAGACGGAAGCGTTACAAGAACGCGGATGAGGGAGTCGTACTCGAAGCGATTCAGATCGCGGTGGACTCCGATCTTAGCGCCGAACAACGGCACCTCCGCGTTAAACACACGTGTAGCCCGGTGACGTCACCCGCGCCTTGCTCCAGCAAGGAGGAGGGAGAGGTTGAGGAAGAGAGCTCCAACAGCAGCCCGATGGCGTGGTGGTGCTGGAGAGGCTGTACTCCGGCAGGGCTTCGCCAAGCTCTTATGGAGGAGGAGAGGTGTTGGGGAGGGGAGGGGCTGCGCCTTGGATGTGGTGTTGCAGCCCTCCCCTCTCCCCTCTATTTATACGAGGAGGGGGAAGGGGGCCGGCCCCCTCTAGATGAGATCTAGAGGGGGGCGGCGGCCAAGGGGAGGGGGCTTGCCCCCCAAGCAAGGAGGGCGCCCCCTTTAGGGTCCCCCCCAACCCTAGGCACATGGGCCCAAGGGGGGATGCGCCCAGCCATCCAAGGGCTGGTTCCCTTCCCACTACGGCCCATGAGGCCCTCCGAGAGAGGTGGCCCCGGTACAATACCGTATGCCCCCGAACTTTTCCGGTGACCGTACGACAACTTCCCATATATAAATCTTCACCTCCAGACCATTCCGGAACTCCTCTTGAGGTCCGGGATCTCATCCGGGACTCCGAACAACATTCGGTAATCACATACAAGTCTTCCTAATAACCCTAGCGTCATCGAACCTTAAGTGTGTAGACCCTACGGGTTCGGGAATCATGCAGACATGAACAAGACAGCTCTCCGGCCAATAACCAATAGCGGGATCTGGATACCCATGTTGGCTCCCACATGTTCCATGATGATCTCATCGGATGAACCACGATGTCGAGGATTCAAGTAATCCCGTATACAATTCCCTTCGTCAATCGGTATGTTACTTGCCCGAGATCCAATCATCGGTATCCCAATACGTTGTTCAATCTCGTTACCGGCAAGTCACTTTACTCGTTACATAATGCATGATCCTGTGACTAACCACTTAGTCACATTGAGCTCATTATGATGATGCATTACCGAGTGGGCCCAGAGATACCTCTCCGTCATACGGAGTGACAAATTCCATTCTCGATTCGTGCCAACCCAATAGACACTTTCGGAGATACCTGTAGTGCACCTTTATAGTCACCCAGTTACGTTGTGACGTTTGGCACACTCAAAGCACTCCTACGTATCTGGGAGTTACACAATCTCATGGTCTAAGGAACTAATACTTGACATTAGAAAAGCTTTAGCAAACGAACTACATGATCTTGTGTTATGCTTAGAATTGGGTCTTGTCCATCACATCATTCTCCTAATGATGTGATCTCGTCATCAATGACATCTAATGCCCATAGTCAGGAAACCATGACCATCTGTTGATCAACGAGCTAGTCAACTAGAGGCTCACTAGGGACATGTTGTGGTATGTATTCACACATGTATAATTGTTTCCGGTTAATACAATTATAGCATGAATAATAGACAATTATCATGAACAAGGAAATATAATAATAATCATTTTATTATTGCCTCTAGGGCATATTTCCAACATGTTGTTATGCAGTTTGACCGATAAAGATCTTCATATTATATGTGGTAACCAATATGAGCATCCAGGTTCCGCTATTGGCTATTGACCAGAGACGTGTCTTAGTCATGTCTACATAGTTCTCGAACCTGTAGGGTCCGCACACTTAATGTTTGATGACGATTGGTATTATGATTTATGTGATATGATGTACTGAAGATTGTTTGGAGTCCCGAATGTGATCACGTACATGATGAGGAGTCTCGAAATGATCAAGACATAAAGATTTATATATTGGACGATTATATTCGGACACCGGAGGAGTTCCGGAGAAGTTTTGGATAAAACTGGAGTACCGGAGGTTTACCGGAACCCCCCCTGGGGATTAATGGGCCTTAGCGGGCCTTAGTGGGGAAGAGAGAGGGCCGGCCAGTGGTCCCCCCCCCTTGCTCAGTCCGAATTGGACAAGGGAAAGGGGCGCCCCCTCTCCTTCCTTCTCTTCTCTCTTCTTTCCCTCTTTTCCTTCTTGGACTAGGAAAGGTGGGAGACCTACTCCTACCGGGAGTAGGAGTCCTCCCTCTTGGCGTGCCCCTTGTTGGCCGCCGGCCTCCTCCTCCCCTCCTTTATATACGGGGGAGGGGGCACCCCAAAGACACAAGTTGACAATTGTTTTAGCCGTGTGCGGGGCCCTCCTCCACAGTTACTATTGGGGAACGTAGCAATAATTCAAAATTTTCCTACGTGTCACCAAGATCAATCTAGGAGATAATAGCAATGAGAGAGAGGGAGTGCATCTTCATACCCTTGAAGATCGCTAAGCGGAAGCGTTACAAGAACGCGATTGATGGAGTCGTACTCGTGGCGATTCAAATCACGGAAGATCCGATCTTGCGCCGAACGGACGGCGCCTCCGCGTTCAACACACATACAGCCCAGGGTTGTCTCCTCCTTCTTGATCTAGCAAGGGGAGAGGAGAAGTTGAGGGAGAGCTCTGGCAGCACGATGGCGTGGTGGTGGAGCTTGCAGTTCTCCGGCAGGGCTTCGCCAAGCACTATTGAGGAGAAGGTGATGTATGAGGAGGGAGGGGCTGCGCCAGGGGAAATGTGTGGCTGCCCTCCCACCCCCTCACTATATATAGGAGGAAGGGGAGATGGGGCGGCCCCTCTAGATCCCATCTAGATGAGGGGGCGGCAGCCAGGGGAAACCCTAGATGGGTTTGGGCGCCCCCACCCCCTAGGAAACTCACCCCCCCCCCCCAAGCAGGGAGGGGTGACTGCCCTAGGGGGGCGCCCCAACCTCTCCAGGTTATGTGAGATGGGGTGGGAGGGGCGCTCAGCCCCTTAGTGGGATGATGTGCCCCCTCCCCTTGGCCCATAAGGCCCCCAACGCTTGTCAGGGCCTCCAAAACCCCTTTCGGACACGTTGGTCGTCACCCAGTACCCCGGGAACAATTCCGGACTCCAATACCCGTCATCCAATATACCGATATTCACCTCCGGACCATTCCAGAGTTCCTCGTCGCGTCCGGGACCTCATTTGGGACTCCGAACAACCTTCGGTAACCACATACTATTCCCATTACAACTCTAGCGTCACCGAACCTTAAGTGTGTAGACCCTACGGGTTCAGGAACAATGCAGACATGACCGAGATACCTCTCCGGCCAATAACCAATAGCAGGATCTGGATACCCATAGTGGTTCCCACATGTTCCATGATGATCTCATCAGATGAACCACGATGTCGAGGATTCAATCAATCCCGTATACAATTCCCTTTGTCCATCGGTATGTTACTTGCCCGAGATTCGATCGTCGGTATCCCTATACCTTGTTCAATCTCGTTATCGGCAAGTATCTTTACTCGTTCCATAAGGCATGATCCCATGACTAACTCCTTAGTCACATTGAGCTCATTATGATGATGCATTACCGAGTGGGCCCAGAGATACCTCTCCGTCATACGAAGTGACAAATCCCAGTCTTGATTCGTGCCAACCCAACAGACACTTTCGGAGATACCTGTAGTGTACCTTTATAGCCACCCAGTTATGTTGTGACGTTTGGTACACCCAAAGCATTCCTACGGTATCCGGAGTTGCACAATCTCATGGTCTAAGGAAATGATACTTGACATTAGAAAAGCTTTTAGCAAACGAACTACACGATCTTGTGCTATGCTTAGGATTGGGTCTTGTCCATCACATCATTCTCCATCCCATTATCAATGACATCCAATGTCCATGGTCAGGAAACCATAACCATCTATTGATCAACGAGCTAGTCAAGTAGAGGCTCACTAGGGACATGTTGTTGTCTATGTATTCACACATGAATTACGGTTTCCAGTTAATACAATTATAGCATGAACAATAGACAATTATATGAACAAGGAAATACAATAATAACCATTTTATTATTGCCTCTAGGGCATATTCCCAATAGTCTCCCACTTGCACTAGAGTCAGTAATCTAGTTCACATCACTATGTGATTGTAATGAATCCAACACCCAGGTGGTTTGATCATATCTCGCTTGTCAGAGAGGCTATTAGTCAACGGGTTTGAACCTTTCAGATCCCTGTGTGTTTTACAAATCTCTATGTCATCTTGTAGATGCAGCTACCATGCGCTATTTGGAACTATTCCAAATAACTATTCTACTATATGAATCCGGTTTACTACTCAGAGTCATCCAGATTAGTGTCAAAGTTTGCATCGACGTAACTCTTTACGACGAACTCTTTTACCACCTTCATAATCGAGAAAATTCCTTAGTCCACTAGTTACTAAGGATAACTTTGACCACTGTCATGTGATCCATTCCTGGATCACTCTTGTACCCCTTAACTGACTCATGGCAATGGCACACTTTAGGTGCGATACACAGCGTAGCATACTATAGAGCCTACATCTAAAGCATAGGGGACGACCTTCGTCCTTTTTCTCTCTTCTGTCGTGGTCAGGTCTTGGGTCTTACTCAATACTCACACCTTATAACACAGCCAAGAACTCCTTCTTTGCTGATCTATTTTGAACTCCTTCAAAATCTTGTCATGTATTTATTCATTTGAAAGTACTATTAAGAGTTTTTGAACTATCCTTATAGATCTTGATGCTCAATGTTCAAGTAGCTTAATCCAGGTTTTTATTGAAAAACACTTTTCAAATAACCCTATATGCTTTCCAGAAATTATACATCATTTCCGATCAACAATATGTCAACAATGTATACTCATCAGAAATTCTATAGTGCTCCCACTCACTTCTTTGGAAATACAAGTTTCTCATAAACTTTGTATAAATCCAAAATCTTTGATCATCTCATCAAAGCGTATATTCCAACTCCGAGATGCTTACTCCAATCCTTAGAAGGATTGCTGGAGCTTTGCATACTTGTTAGCATCTTATAGGATTGACAAAACCTTTTGGTTGTATCATATACAACCTTTCCTCAAGAAAATCATCGAGGAAACAATGTTTTGACATCATATCTGCAAGATTTCATAAATAATGCAGTAACTGCTAATATAATTCCAACAGACTCTTAGCATCGCTACGAGTGAGAAAATCTCATCGTAGTCAACTCCTTGAACTTGTCGGGAAACATCTTAGTGACAAGTCGAGCTTTCTTAATGGTAACACATACCATCATTGTGTGTCTTCACTTTTAAAATCCATCTGTACCTAACAGCCTTATGACTATCAAGTAGTTCTTCCAAAGTCTACATGGATCCTCTCTTGGATTTTATGGCCTCAAGCCATTCGTCGGAATTTGGGCCCACCATCGCTTCTCCATAGCTCGTAGGTTCATTGTTGTCTAGCAACATGACCTCCAAGACAAGATTACCGTACCACTCTGAAGCAGTACGCTTCCTTGCCGACCTACGAGGTTTGGTAATGACTTGATCCGAAGTTTCATGATCACTATCATCAGCTTCCACTTCAACTGGTGTAGGCGCCACAGGAACAACTTCCTGTGCCCTGCTACACACTGGTTGAAGTGATGGTTCAGTAACCTCATCAAGTCTCCGCCATCCTCCCACTCAATTCTTTCAAGAGAAATGTTTCCTCGAGAAAGGACCCGTTTCTAGAAACAATCACTTTTGCTTCCGGATCTGAATTAGGAGATATACCCAACTAATTTGGGTGTTCTATGAAGATGCATTTATCTGCTTTGGGTTCGAGCTTATCAGGCTAAAACTTTTTCTCATAAGCGTCGCAGCCCCAAACTTTTAAGAAACGATAGCTTAGGTTTCTCTAAACCATAGTTCATACGTTGTCATCTCAATGGAGTTACGTGGTGCCCTATTAAAGTGAATGCGGTTGCCTCTAATGCCTAACCCATAAACGATAGTGGTAATTCAATAAGAGACATCATGGTATGCACCATAACCAATAGGGTACATTTATGATGTTTGGACACACCATCACACTATGGTGTTCCAGGCGGTATTAGTTGTGAAACAATTTCCACAATGTCTTAATTGTTTACCAAAATAGTGTTGGAGATCATTGCAGAAAATAAAAAAATTCCTATGCATCACCAAGATCAATCTATGGAGTAACTAGCAACAAGAGAGAGAGGAGTGCATCTTCATACCCTTGAAGACCGCGAGACGGAAGCGTTACAAGAACGCGGATGAGGGGGTCGTACTCAAAGCGATTCAGATCGCGGTGGACTCCGATCTTAGCGCCGAACAATGGCACCGCCGTGTTAAACACACGTGCAGCCCAGTGATGTATCCTGCGCCTTGATCCAACAAGGAGGAGGGAGAGGTTGAGGAAGAGAGCTCCAACAGAAGCACGACGGCGTGGTGGTGATGGAGAGGCCGTACTCCCGCAGGGCTTCGCCAAGCTCTTATGGAGGAGGAGAGGTGTTGGGGAGGGGAGGGGCTGCGCCTTGGATGTGGTGCTGCATACCTCCCCTCGCCCCTCTATTTATAGGAGGAGGGGGAAGGGGTCCGGCCCCCTCTAGATGAGATCTAGAGGGGGGCGGCGGCCAAGGGGAGGGGGCTTGCCCCCCAAGCAAGGGGGGCGCCCCATTTAGGGTCCCCCCCCCCAACCCTAGGTGCATGGGCCCACGGGGGGGATGCGCCCAGCCCTCCAAGGGCTGGTTCCCTTCCCACTACAGCCCATGAGGCCCTCCGAGAGAGGTGGCCCCTCCCGGTGGACCCCCCGGAACCCCTTCGGTGGCCCCGGTACAATATCGGTATGCCCCCGAACTTTTCCGGTGACCGTATGACAACTTCCCATATATAAATCTTCACCTCCGGACCATTCCGGAACTCCTCGTGATATCCGGGGTCTCATCCGGGACTCCGAACAACATTCAGCAATCACATACAAGTCTTCCTAATAACCCTAGCGTCATCGAACCTTAAGTGTGTAGACCCTACGGGTTCGGGAATCACGCCGACATGACCGAGACAGCTCTCCGGCCAATAACCAACAGCGGGATCTGGATACCCATGTTGGCTCCCACATGGTCCACAATGATCTCATTGGATGAACCACGATGTCGAGGATTCAAGTAATCCCGTATACAATTCCCTTTATCAATCGGTACGTTACTTGCCAGAGATCCGATCGTCGGTATCCCAATACCTCATTCAATCTCGTTACCGGCAAGTCACTTTACTCGATACATAGTGCATGATCCCTTGACTAACCACTTAGTCACATTGATCTCATTATGATGATGCATTACCGAGTGGGCCCAGAGATACCTCCCCGTCTTACGGAGTGACAAATTCCAGAATCGATTCGTGCCAACCCAACAGACACTTTCGGAGATACATGTAGTGCACCTTTATAGTCACCCAGTTAGGTTGTGAAGTTTGGCACACCCAAAGCACTCCTACGGTATCCGGGAGTTACACAATCTCATGGTCTAAGGAACTAATACTTGACATTAGAAAATCTTTAGCAAACGAACTACACGATCTTGTGCTATGCTTAGGATTGGGTCTTGTCCATCACATCATTCTCCTAATGATGTGATCTCGTCATCAATGACATCCAATGCCCATAGTCAAGAAACCATGACCATCTGTTGATCAACGAGCTAGTCAACTACAGGATCACTAGGGACATGTTGTGGTCTATGTATTCGCACATGTATCATTGTTTCCGGTTAATACAATTATAGCATGAATAATAGACAATTATCATGAACAAGGAAATATAATAATAATCATTTTATTATTGCCTCTAGGGCATATTTCCAACAGTCTCCCACTTGCACTAGAGTCAATAATCTAGTTACACTGTGATGAATCGAACACCCATAGAGTCCTGGTGTTGATCATGTTTTGCTCGCGGAAGAGGTTTAGTCAATGGATCTGCGACATTCAGATCCGTGTGCACTTTGCAAATATCTATGTCTCCATCTTGAACATTTTCACGAATGGAGTTGAAGCGATGCTTGATGTGCTTGGTCTTCTGATAACCTGCAAGTATACGGGATAGTTGTAGCCCCTTTCGATAAGAGTGTCGAACCCAATGAGGAGCTAAAGGTAGAACAAATACTCTATCAAGTCCTATCGGCCACTGATACAACTCTACGCACGCTTGACGTTCGCTTTACCTGGAACAAGTATGAAACTAGAAGTACTTTGTAGGTGTTGTTGGATAGGTTTGCAAGATAATAAAGAACACGTAAAGAAAAAGTAGGGTCTGTTTAGATAAAGATGCAATAAAATAAATATAGCGAGTGCGGAAAAGTGGCGGTAGGAGTTATGGAATTGTCCCTAAGCAATTGACTATGTTACTAGACCGGTAATCACTATTGCAATTCTATTTGAGGGAGAGGCATAAGCTAACATACTTTCTCTACTTGGATCATATGCACTTATGATTGGAACTCTAGCAAGCATCCGCAACTACTAAAGATTCATTAAGGTAAAACCCAACCATAGCATTAAAGCATCAAGTCCCCTTTTATCCCATACGCAAGCAACCTACTTACTCGGGTATGTGCTTCTGTCACTCACGCCACCCACCATAAGCAAATCATAAACATATTGCAAACCCTACAGCGGGAATCCCTCACGCTTGCGCGACACGGAGGGCACCATAGGACAGAACCAATAATAAAACATGCAACTCAAACCAACCATAGCAATTCATCAATCACCGATAGGACAACGAAAATCTACTCAGACATCATAGGATGGCAACACATCATTGGAAAATAATATGAAGCATAAAGCACCATGTTCAAGTAGAGGGTACAACGGGATGCGGGAGAGCGGACCGCTGAATATAGATGGGGGAAGGTGATGCAGATGTTGGTGAAGATGACGGCGGTGTTGGTGAAGATCGCAGTGATGAGGATGGCCCCCGACGGTGTTCCGGCGCCACCGGAAGCAAGGGGGAGAGGGCCCCCCTTCTTGTTCTTCTTCCTTGACCTCCTCCCTAGATGGGAGAAGGGTTTACCCTCTGGTCCTTGGCTCCCATGGCATGGGAGGGGCGAGAGCCCCTCCGAGATTGGATCTATCTCTTTGTTTCTGCCTTCTGTGATTCTACCCCTTCACCGTTTCTTGAATATCCGGAGATCCATAACTCCGATTGGGGTGAATCTTTCGCACAGATTTTTCTCATAAAATTAGCTTTCTTGCGGCAAAAGAAGGGCATCAACCGCCTTACGGGTGGCCCACGAGAGGCCAGGGCGCGCCTGCCTCCCTAGGGCGCGCCCCCTATCTCGTGGCCACCTCGGACACCGTTTCGCGTTGATTCTTCCTCCGAAAAATCCCAAATATTCCAAAATAATTCTCCGTCCGTTTTTATCCCGTTTGGACTCCGTTTGATATTGGTTTTCTGCGAAACATAAAACATGCAACAAACAGGAACTGGCACTGGGCACTGGATCAATATGTTAGTCCCAAAAATAGTATAAAAAGTTGCCAAAAGTATATGAAAGTTGAAGAATATTGGCATGGAACAATCAAAAATTATAGATACGACGGAGATGTATCAGCATCCCCAAGCTTAATTCCTGCTCGTCCTCGAGTAGGTAAATGATAAAAAAGATAATTTTTGATGTGGAATGCTACCTAGCATAATCTTGATCATATGTCTAATCATGGCATGAATATTAACACACGAGTGATTCAAAGCAATAGTCTATCATTTGACATAAAAACGATAATACTTCGAGCATACCAATAAAGAAATCATGTCTTTTCAAAACAACAAGGCAAAAGCAAGCTTATCCCTACAAAATCATACAGTTTGGCCATGCTTCATTTTCGTCACACCAAATGCTCCCATCATGCACAATCCCGATGACGATCCGAGCAATTGGTTCATACTTTTTAACGCGCTTCAGCTTTTTCAACCCTCACGCAATACATGAGCGCAAGTCATGGATATAGCACTATAGATGGAATAGAATATAATGATGGAGGTTATGTGGAGAAGATAAAAAAGGGAGAAAGTCTCACATCAACGCGGCTAATCAACGGGCTATGGAGATGCCCATCAATTGATGTCAATGCGAGGAGTAGGGATTGCCATGCAACGGATGCACTAACAGCTATAAGTGTATGAAAGCTCAAACTAAAAACTAAGTGGGTGTGCATCCAACTTGCTTGCTCATGAATACCTAGGGCATTTGAGGAAGCCCATCGTTGGAATATACAAGCCAAATTCTATAATGAAAAATTCCCACTAGTATATGAAAGTGACAACATAGGAGACTCTCTATATGAAGAACATGGTGCTACTTTGAAGCACAAGTGTGGAGAAAGGATAGTAACATTGCCCCTTTTCTTTTCTTTTTCTTTTTTCTTTTTTTTCTTTTTGTGGGCTTCTTTGGCCCCTTTTTTATTTAGGCTTCTTTGGCCTTTCCCTTTTTTTTCTTTTTTTATGGAGCAATGCTCTATAATGCTGATCATCACACTTCTATTTACTTACAACTCGATATTACAACTTGATACTAGAACAAAGATATGACTCTATATGAATGCCTCCGGCGGTGTACCGGGATGTGCAATGATCTAGCATAGTAATGACATCAAAAAACGGACAGGCCATGAAAACATCGTACTAGCTATCTTACGATCATGCAAGGCAATATGACAATGAATTCTCAAGTCATGTATATGATGATGATGGAAGTTGCATGGCAATATATCTCAGAATGGCTATGGAAATGCCATGATAGGTAGGCATGGTGGCTGTTTTGAGGAAGATATAATGAGGCTTATGTGTGATAGAGCGTATCGTATCACGGGGTTTTGATGCACCGGCGAAGTTTGCACCGACTCTCGAGGTGAGAAAGGGCAATGCACGGTACCGAAGAGGCTAGCAATGATGGAAAGGTAAAAGTGCGTATAATCCATGGACTCACATTAGTCATAAAGAACTCATATACTTATTGCAAAAGTGTATTAGCCCTTGAAGCAAAGTACTACTACGCATGCCCCTAGGGGGATAGATTGGTAGGAAAAGACCATCGATCGTCCCCGACTGCCACTCATAAGGAAGACAATCAAAGAAACACCCCATGCTTTAAATTTGTCACACAACGGTTACCATACATGCATGCTACGGGACTTGCAAACCTCAACACAAGTGTCTCTACAATCCACAACCACCCACTAGCATAACTCTAATATTACCATCTTTATATCGCAAAACTATTACAAGGAATCAAACATATCATATTCAGCGATCTACAAGTTTATGTAGGATTTTATGACTAACCATGTGAATGACCAATTCCTGTCATCTCTCTAAATAGATATAAATGAAGCAAGAGAGTTTAATTCTTTCTACAAAAGATATGCCCACGCTCTAACAAATATAAATGAAGCAAAAGAGCATTCTACAAATGGCGGTTTTCTATGTGAAGAGAAACAGGCAATCCAAACTTCAAACGATATACGTGAAGCACATGAAGCATTCTATAAAGCCAACCAAGGACTATCTCATACCAGCATGGTGCATAAAAGAAAAGTTAAAACTAAATGCAAAAGACACTCCAAGACTTGCACATAATGCATGAACGAAACGAATTCGAAAACATACCGATACTTGTTGAAGAAAGAGGGGATGCCTTCCGGGGCATCCCCAAGCTTAGACGCTTGAGTCTCCTTGAATATTTACTTGGGGTGCCTCGGGCATCCCCAAGCTTGAGCTCTTGCCTCTCTTCCTTTTCCTCATATCGAGACATCCTCGATTAGACACTACATCCACACAAAACTTCAACAGAAAACTCGGTAAGATCCGTTAGTATAATAAAGCAAATAACCACTCTAAGTAATGTTACAAACCAATTCATATTTTGTTTTTGGATTGTGTCTACTGTAATATAGCTTTTTAATGGCTTAATCCACTAATATAAATTGATAGTTTCATCAAAATAAGTAAACTATGCATCAAAAACAGAATCTATCAAAAACAGAACAGTCTGTAGCAATCTGAACATTCACCATACTCCTGGTACCCCAAAAATTCTACCAACATTAGGAAACATAAAAATTTTGTATAGCAAGACACTGCAAAAGGAATCAGAACTATTTGACATTCCAGTTAAAAATATAAAATCGTGCACTACAGACAAAGTTTCTGTCCTGCACCGTACAAACCAACAAGCATTGTAAACATCCTAAAGGCAAACCTTGGCACATTATTTTTATAATACAATGGAATTATACAAGGGGATAATTATTTTTGATGAAAAGTTTCTATAATTAAGATTCACAAACTTTCCATGAGCATGAACAAAGTTCAAGGAGCTCTCCCACTTCAACAATGTTTGTCTCTCTCACTTCCACTTTCCTTTTTGATAAGTTTTTAGGTTCCACTCTTTATTTTTTTTGTTTTTAAACTATATGAAAGCACTCAACAGAAATAAATGACTCTCTAAAACTTCCGGGTTGTCTCCCTGGCAGTGCTTTCTTTAAAGCCATTAAGCTACGCATTTAGTGCTCAAGTAATGAATCCACCCGATCCCAAGGTATATCAAAGCCAATTTTAATTAACAATGATTTGTAATTTAGTAGTGAGCACAAGGTAACATATATCATGCAACAACGAAGTCTAACCCTCTTCCTATGCATCGGCATGTCATAAAATAACAATTCATGCACACATATTAAAGGCCAATGCATAGTATAAACAGTTTCTTGCAATTTTATCGTATTAGAAACATAGAGAGGTGGAGATATAGTTCCTATCTCATAATAATTGCAAGTAGGAGCAGCAAGAACATGCATATTACATTCATCAAAATCATCATGTGCAATGGTAAAAGGCAACCCATCAATATAATCCTTAATAACCACAAACTTCTCCGTAAGCATAAGGAACTATCATGCGTGGGTGCAATAGCAACAATTTCATGTTTAACATAAGGAACTATAGCTAGTTCATCTCCATAAGCATAATTCATATTGGCATATTGGCCACAAGCATAGCAAGCATCATCAAAAAGGGATATTTCAAACAAATTCAAGGGATCATAGCCATCATCATAGCAATCATCCTTTAGTAAGCACGAAGGGGAATTAAACAATGTATGAGTTGAAGATTTACTCTCATTAGAAGGTGGGCACGGGTAGCTAATCCGCTCTTCCTCCTTTTGTTCTTCGCTCTCCTCATCATCTTTTTCATCCAATGAGCTCACAGTTTCATCAATTTCTTCTTCCATAGCTTCCTGCAAAATATTAGTCTCTTCTTGGACAGCGGAGACTTTCTTCATAAAAGCATTAATATAATAATTGTATTCATAATTTTCATAGCAATATCTAAGTATAGCAAGATTTTCAGGCCTATAACCATCATCATCAAAAGCTTCATACTTTTCAAACAAAGCTTCAATTTCATAAGCAGCGTTAAAAGCAACAAATTCTTCTATTTGTTCCACATCATAGTAATCATATATACCATTAGCATAAGAAGCTAAGGTTTCATTATCATTAAATTTGCATGAAAAGGGAAGGTGTGGAGCCTCCATCCTAGAGCACCAAGTAATATCATATCTCAAGCAGAGATTCCAGGCATACCAACGCAACATAATAAATTGATCCCATAATAGTTTCCCTTTTTGTGTCGAGTGATAATCCCTAAAGTATTCACGTTGATCAACGTGTCTCCCATTATAAAGTTGAATGGGGTTTTCTCAGGATTATCAAAGTAGTACATAATATCTTTCACGTAATGAGAATCGGGGGTTTTAGGAGTTACCCCATCTACATGAGTAGCAAGTACATCTAATTTTTTGGTATTTTGCGTTCCATATCCATAACTAAAGATAGAGAACAACTAAGAACAGCAAATAAAAATTACTTAGTGATAAAGCAAACAAGCACACACGAGAATATTCACCCCATGCTATGACTCCCCGGCAACGGCACCAGAAAAAGGTCTTGATAACCCGCAAGTATACGGGATAGTTGTAGCCTCTTTCAATAAGTAAGAGTGTCGAACCCAACGAGGAGCTAAAGGTAGAACAAATACTCTCTCAAGTCCTATCGGCCACTGATACAACTCTACGCACGCTTGACGTTTGCTTTACCTAGAACAAGTATGAAACTAGAAGTACTTTGTAGGTGTTGCTGGATAGGTTTGCAAGATAATAAAGAACACGTAAAGAAAAAGTAGGGTATGTTTAGATAAAGATGCAATAAAATAAATATAGCGAGTGCGGAAAAGTGGCGGTAGGAGTTATGGAATTGTCCCTAAGCAATTGACTATGTTACTAGACCGGTAATCACTATTGCAATTCTATTTGAGGGAGAGGCATAAGCTAACATACTTTCTCTACTTGGATCATATGCACTTATGATTGGAACTCTAGCAAGCATCCGCAACTACTAAAGATTCATTAAGGTAAAACCCAACCATAGCATTAAAGCATCAACTCCCCTTTTATCCCATACGCAAGCAACCTACTTACTCGGGTATGTGCTTCTGTCACTCATGCCACCCACCATAAGCAAATCATAAACATATTGCAAACCCTACAGCGGGAATCCCTCACGCTTGCGCGACACGGAGGGCACCATAGGACAGAACCAATAATAAAACATGCAACTCAAACCAACCATAGCAATTCATCAATCACCGATAGGACAACGAAAATCTACTCAGACATCATAGGATGGCAACACATCATTGGAAAATAATATGAAGCATAAAGCACCATGTTCAAGTAGAGGGTACAACGGGATGCGGGAGAGCGGACCGCTGAATATAGATGGGGGAAGGTGATGCAGATGTTGGTGAAGATGACGGCGGTGTTGGTGAAGATCGCAGTGATGAGGATGGCCCCCCAGAAGGGTTTACCCTCTGGTCCTTGTCTCCCATGGCATGGGAGGGGCGAGAGCCCCTCCGAGATTGGATCTATCTCTCTGTTTTTGCCTTCTGTGATTCTACCCCTTCGCTGTTTCTTAAATATCCGGAGATCCGTAACTCCGATTGGGGTGAATCTTTCGCGCAGATTTTTCTCATAAAATTAGCTTTCTTGCGGCAAAAGAAGGGCATCAACCGCCTTACGGGTGGCCCACGAGAGGCCAGGGCGCGCCTGCCTCCCTGGGGCGCGCCCCCCTATCTCGTGGCCACCTCGGACACTGTTTCGCGTTGATTCTTCCTCCGGAAAATCCCAAATATTCCAAAATAATTTTCCGTCCGTTTTTATCCCATTTGGACTCCGTTCGATATTGGTTTTCTGTGAAACATAAAACATGCAACAAAATAGGAACTGGCACTGGGCACTGGATCAATATGTTAGTCCCAAAAATAGTATAAAAAGTTGCTAAAAGTATATGAAAGTTGAAGGATATTGGCATGGAACAATCAAAAATTATATATACGACGAAGACGTATCATCTTCTTGTGAAACCTGGGCTCCTTGGCAAGGGCAATAGCTCAAGTGTTGTCACAGAAGAGAGTGATCAGCCCCGACGCATTGGGAATAACTCCTAGGTCGGTGATGAACTCCTTCATCCAGATTACTTCATGCGCTGCCTCCGAGGCTGCCATGTACTCCGCTTGACATGTAGATCCCGCCATGATGCTTTGCTTGCTGTTGCACCAGCTTACTGCCCCACCATTCAAAATATACATGTATCCGATTTGTGACTTGGAGTCATCCAGATCTATGTCGAAGCTAGCATCGACGTAACCCTTTACGACGAGCTCTTCGTCACCTCCATAAACGAGAAACATATCCTTAGTCCTTTTCAGGTACTTCAGGATATTCTTGACCACTGTCCAGTGTTCCATGCCGGGATTACTTTGGTGTCTTGCAACCAAACTTGCGGCAAGGTTTACATCAGGTCTGGTGCACAGCATGGCATACATAATAGACCCTATAGCCGAGGCATAGGGGATGACACTCATCTTTTCTTTATCTTCTGCCGTGGTCGGGGATTGAGCCGAGCTCAATTTCACACCTTGCAACATAGGCAAGAACCCCTTCTTGGACTGATCCATATTGAACTTCTTCAATATCTTGTCAAGGTATGTGCTTTGTGAAAGACCTATGAGGCGTCTCGATCTATCCCTATAGATCTTGATGCCTAATATACAAGCAGCTTCTCCAAGGTCCTTCATTGAAAAACACTTGTTCAAGTAGGCCTTTATGCTGTCCAAAAGTTCTATATCATTTCCCATCAAAAGTATGTCATCCACATATAATACGAGAAATGCTACAGAGCTCCCACTCACTTTCTTGTAATCGCAGGCTTCTCCATAAGTCTGCATAAACCCAAATGCTTTGATCACTTCATCAAAGCGAATGTTCCAACTCTGAGATGCTTGCACGAACCAATAAATGGATCGCTGGAGCTTGCATACCTTGTTAGCATTCTTAGGATCAACAAAACCTTCCGGCTGCATCATATACAACTCTTCCTTAAGATAGCCATTAAGGAATGCCGTTTTGACATCCATTTTCCATATCTCATAATCATAGTATGCGGCAATTGCTAACATGATTCGAACGGACTTCAGCTTCGCTACGGGAGAGAAAGTCTCATCATAGTCAACCCCTTGAACTTGTCGATAACCCTTAGCAACAAGTCGAGCCTTATAGATGGTAACATTACCATCCGCGTCCGTCTTCTTCTTAAAGATCCATTTGTTTTCTATCGCTCGCCGATCATCGGGCAAGTCTGTCAAAGTCCATACTTTGTTTTCATACATGGATCCTATCTCGGATTGCATGGCTTCAAGCCATTTGTTGGAATCTGGGCCCGCCATCACTTCTTCATAGTTCGAAGGTTCACCATTGTCTAACAACATGATTTCTAGGACAGGGTTGCCATACCATTCTAGTGTGGAACGTGTCCTTGTGGACCTACGAAGTTTAGTTGTAACTTGATCCGAAGTACCTTGATCATCATCATTAACTTCCTATCCAGTCGGTGCAGGCACCACAGGAACATCTTCCTGAGCTGCACTACTTACCGGTTCAAGAGGTAGTACTTCATCAAGTTCCACCTTCCTCCCACTTACTTCTTTTGAGAGAAACTCTTTCTCCACAAAGGACCCATTCTTGGCAACAAAGATCTTGCCTTCGGATCTGAGGTAGAAGGTATACCCAATTGTTTCCTTAGGGTATCCTATGAAGCCACATTTTTCTGACTTGGGTTCAAGCTTTTCAGGTTGAAGTTTCTTGACATAAGCATCGCATCCCCAAACTTTTAGAAACGACAGCTTAGGTTTCTTTCCAAACCATAATTCATACGGTGTTGTCTCAACGGATTTAGACGGTGCCCTATTTAAAGTGAATGTAGCTGTCTCTAAAGCGTATCCCCAAAATGATAGCGGTAAATCGGTAAGAGACATCATAGACTGCACCATATCCAATAGAGTGTGATTACGATGTTCAGACACACCGTTACGCCGAGGTGTTCCAGGCGGCGTGAATTGTGAAACGATTCTACATTTCCTTAAGTGCGTACCAAACTCGTGACTTAAATATTCTCCCCCATGATCTGATCGTAAGAACTTTATTTTTCTGTCATGTTGATTCTCTACCTCATTCTAAAATTCCTTGAACTTTTCAAAGGTCTCAGACTTGTGTTTCATCGAGTAGACATACCCATATCTACTTAAGTCATCAGTGAGGGTGAGAACATAACGATAGCCACCATGAGCCTCAACGCTCATTGGACCGCACACATCAGTATGTATAATTTCCAATAAGTTGGTTGCTCGTTCCATTGTTCCGGAGAACGGAATCTTGGTTATTTTGCCCATGAGGCATGGTTCGCACGTGTCAAATGATTCGAAATCAAGAGACTCCAAAAGTCCATCTGTATGGAGCTTCTTCATGTGTTTGACCCAAATGTGACCAAGGCAGCACTGCCACATATATGTGGAACTATCATTATCAATTTTACATCTTTTGGTATTCACACTATGAATATGTGTAACATCACGTTCGAGATTCATTAAGAATAAACCATTGACCAGCGGGGCATGCCCATAAAACATATCTCTCATATAAATAGGACAACCATTATTCTCGGATTTAAATGAGTAGCCATCTCGTATTAAACGAGATCCAGATACAATGTTCATGCTCAAAGCTGGCACTAAATAACAATTATTGAGGTTTAAAACTAATCCCGTAGGTAAATGTAGAGATAGCGTGCCGACGGTGATCACATCGACCTTGGAACCATTCCCGACGCGCATCATCACCTTGTCCTTCGCCAGTCTCTGCTTATTCCGCAGCTCCTGTTTTGAGTTACAAATATGAGCAACCGCACTGGTATCAAATACCCATGAGCTACTACGAGTACTGGTAAGGTACACATCAATAACATGTATATCACATATACCTTTGGTGTTGCCGGCCTTCTTATCCGCTAAGTACTTGGGGCAGTTCCGCTTCCAGTGACTGTTCCCCTTGCAATAAAAGCACTCAGTCTCAGATTTGGGTCCGTGCTTTGGCTTCTTCCCGGCAACTGGCTTACCGGGCGCGGCAACTCCCTTGTCATCCTTCTTGAAGTTCTTCTTACCCTTGACTTTCTTGAAACTAGTGGTTTTATTGACCATCAACACTTGATGTTCCTTTTTGATTTCTACCTTCGCTGATTTCAGCATTGAAAATACCTCAGGAATAGTTTTCACCATCCCCTTCATATTGTAGTTCATCACAAAGCTCTTGTAGCTAGGTGGGAGCAACTGAAGGATTTTGTCAACGACCGCGTCATCCGGGAGGTTAACTCCCGACTGAGACAAGCGGTTGTGCAACCCAGAAATTTTGAGTATGTTCTCGCTGATAGAACTATTCTCCTCCATCTTACAACTGTAGAACTTGTCGGAGAATTCATATCTCTCGACCCGGGCATGAGCTTGGAAAACCATTTTCAGCTCTGGGAACATCTCATGTGCTCCGTGCTGCTCAAAACGCTTTTGGAGCCCCGGTTCTAAGCTGTAAAGCATGCCGCACTGAACCAGGGAGTAATCATCACTACGCGACTGCCAGGCGTTCATAACGTCTTGAATTGCTGGGAAAACGGGTGCTTCACCTAGCGCTGCATCTAGGACATATGCTCTTTTGGCAGCTATGAGGATGATCCTAAAGTTCCGGACCCAGTCCGTATAGTTGCTGCCATCGTCTTTCAGCTTGGTTTTCTCTAGGAACGCCTTGAAGTTGAGGGCAACATTAGCGTGGGCCATTTGATCTACAAGACATATTGCAAAAGTTTTAGACTAAGTTCATGATAATTAAGTTCATCTAATCAAATTATTTAATGAACTCCCACTCAGATAGACATCCCTCTCGTCATCTAAGTGATCCATGATCCGAGTCAACTAGGCCGTGTCCGATCATCACGTGAGACGGACTAGTCATCTTCAGTGAACATCTTCATGTTGATCGTATCTTCTATACGACTGATGTTCGACCTTTCGGTCTCTTGTGTTCCGAGGCCATGTCTGTACATGCTAGGCTCGTCAAGTCAACCTAAGTGTTTTTGCATGTGTAAATCTGTCTTACACCCGTTGTATGTGAACGTTAGAATCTATAACGCCCGATCATCACGTGGTGCTTCAAAACAACGAACTTTCACAACGGCGCACAGTTAGGGGGAATGCTTTCTTGAAATTATTATGAGGGATCATCTTATTTACTACCGTCATTCTAAGCAAATAAGATGCAAAAACATGATAAACATCACATGCAATCAAATAGTGACATGATATGGCCAATACCATTTTGCTCCTTTTGATCTCCATCTTCGGGGCGCCATGATCATCATCGTCACCGGCGTGACACCATGATCTCCATCATCGTGTCTCCATGAAGTCGTCTCGCCAACTATTACTTCTACTACTATGGCTAACGATTTAGCAATGAAGTAAAGTAATTACATGGCGTTATTCAGTGACACGCAGGTCATACAATAAATAAAGACAACTCCTATGGCTCCTGCCGGTTGTCATACTCATCGACATGCAAGTCGTGATTCCTATTACAAGAACATGATCAATCTCATACATCACATATATTTCATTCATCACATCCTTTTTGGCCATATCACATCACAAGGCATATGCTGCAAAAACAAGTTAGACGTCCTCTAATTGTTGTTGCATGTTTTTTTACGTGGCTGCAATAGGGTTCTAGCAAGAACGTTTCTTACCTACGTCAAAACCACAACGTGATATGCCAATTTATATTTACCCTTCATAAGGACCCTTTCCATCGAATCCGATCCGACTAAGGTGGGAGAGATAGAGACCCGCTAGCCACCTTATGCAACTAGTGCATGTCAGTCGGTGGAACCTGTCTCATGTAAGCGTACGTGTAAGGTCGGTCTGGGCCGCTTCATCCCACGATGCCGCCGAAACAAGATAAGACTAGTAGTGGCAAGTAAATTGACAAAATCTACGCCCACAACAAAACTGTGTTCTACTCGTGCACAGAAACTACGCATAGACCTAGCTCATGATGCCACTGTTGGAGATCGTTGCGGAAAATAAAAAATGTCCTACGCATCACCAAGATCAATCTATGGAGTAACTAGCAACGAGAGAGAGAGGAGTGCATCTTCATACCCTTGAAGACCGCGAGACGGAAGCGTTACAAGAACGCATATGAGGGATTCGTACTTGAAGTGATTCAGATCGTGGTGGACTCCGATCTTAGAGCCGAACAATGGCACCTCCGTGTTAAACACACGTGCAGCCCAGTGACGTCTCCCGCGCCTTGATCCAGCAAGGAGGAGGGAGAGGTTGAGGAAGAGAGCTCCAACAGCAGCACGACGGCGTGGTGGTGATGGAGAGGCAGTACTCCGACAGGACTTCGCCAAGCTCTTACGGAGGAGGAGAGGTGTTGAGGAGGGGAGGGGCTGTGCCTTGGATGTGGTGCTGCAGCCCTCCCCTCGCCCCTCTATTTATAGGAGGAGGGGGAAGGGGGCCGGCCCCCTCTAGATGAGATCTAGAGGGGGGCGGCAGCCAAGGGGAGGGGGCTTGCCCCCCAAGCAAGGAGGGCGCCCCCTTTAGGGTTCCCCCCCCCCCAACCCTAGGCGCATGGGCCCAAGGGGGGATGCACCCAGCCCTCCAAGGGCTGGTTCCCTTCCCACTGCGGCCCATGAGGCCCTCCGAGAGAGGTGGCCCCTCCTGGTGGACCCCCGGAACCCCTCTGGTGGCCCCGGTACAATAACGGTATGCCCCCGAACTTTTCCGGTGACCGTATGACAACTTCCCATATATAAATCTTCACCTCCGGACCATTCCGGAACTCCTCTTGACATCCGGGATCTCATCCAGGACTCCGAACAACATTCGGTAATCACATACAAGTCTTCCTAATAACCCTAGCATCATCGAACCTTAAGTGTGTAGACCCTACGGGTTCAGGAATCACGCAGACATGACCGAGACAGCTCTCTGGCCAATAACCAACAGCGAGATCTGGATACCCATGTTGGCTCCCACATGTTCCACGATGATCTCATCGGGTGAACCACGATGTCGAGGATTCAAGTAATCCCGTATACAATTCCCTTTGTCAATCGGTATGTTACTTGCCAGAGATCCGATCGTCGGTATCCCAAGACCTCGTTCAATCTCGTTACCGGCAAGTCACTTTACTCATTACATAATGCATGATCCCCTGAATAACCACTTAGTCACATTGAGCTCATCATGATGATGCATTACCGAGTGGGCCCAGAGATACCTCTCCGTCATACGGAGTGACAAATTCCAATCTCGATTCGTGCCAACCCAACAAACACTTTCGGAGATACCTGTAGTGCACCTTTATAGTCACCCAATTACGTTGTGACGTTTGGCACACCCAAAGCACTCCTACGGTATCCGGGAGTTACACAATCTCATGGTCTAAGGAACTGATACTTGACATTAGAAAAGCTTTAGCAAACGAACTACACGATCTTGTGCCATGCTTAGGATTGGGTCTTGTCCATCACATCATTCTCCTAATGATGTGATCTCGTCATCAATGACATCCAATGCCCATAGTCAGGAAACCATGACCATCTGTTGATCAACGAGCTAGTCAACTAGAGGCTCACTAGGGACATGCTGTGGTCTATGTATTCACACATTTATCATTGTTTCCGGTTAATACAATTATAGCATTAATAATAGACAATTATCGTGAACAAGAAAATATAATAATAATCATTTTATTATTGCCTCTAGGGCATATTTCCAACAAATAGCAACTCATATATTCATCTCTATGATCATATCATAGACATTTTATCCTCTTGTCACGAAGATCTTCAACTTCACTCTGAAATTACTTGAACCTTTCAATAATTCAGACTTGTGTTTCATCAAGTAAATATACTTAGAATCTACTCAACTCATCTGTGAAGTAAGAGTATAACGATATTCACTGCGTGCCTCAGCACTCATTGGATTGCACACATCAAATGTATTACTTCCAACAAGTTGCTCTCTTGTTCCATCTCACTGAAAACGAGGCCTTTCAGTCATCTGGCCCATGTGGTATGATTTGCATGTCTCAACTGATTCAAAATCAAGTGAGTCCAAACGATCCATCTGCATGGAGTTTCTTCATGCGTATATACCAATAGACATGGTTCGCATGTCTCAATCTTTTCAAAAAAATGAGTGAGTCCAAAGATTCGTCAACATGAAGCTTCTTCATGCATTTTATACCAATATGACTCAAATGACAGTGCCACAAGTATGTGGTACTATCATTACTATCTTATATCTTTTGGCATGAACATGTGTATCACTACGATCGAGATTCAATAAACCATTCATTTTAGGTGCAAGACCATTGAAGGTATTATTGAAATAACCAGAGTAACCATTATTCTCCTTAAATGAATAACCGTATTGTGATAGACATAATCCAATCATGTCTATGCTCAACGCAAACACCATCACAATTATTTAGGTTTAACACCGATCCCGATGGTAGAGGGAGCGTGCGATGTTTGATCACATCAACCTTGGAAACACTTCCAACACATATCATCAACTCACCTTTAGCTAGTCTTCATTTATTACGTAGCCCTTTTATTTTGAGTTACTAACACTTAGCAACCGAACCGGTATGTAATACCCTGGTGCTACTAGGAGTACTAGTAAAGTACATATTAATATACTCATCTATCAAGTATCTACGGTAGTTCTGCTTCAATGACTGTTCCCCTCATTAAAGAAGCACTTAGTCTCGGGTTTGGTTTCAACCTTGGGTTTCTTCACTAGAGCAGCAACTGAATTGTCGTTTCATGAAGTATCCCTTCTTTCCCTTGCCCTTCTTGAAACTAGTGGTTTCACTAACCATCAACAATTGATGCTCCTTCTTGATTTCTACTTCCGCGGTGTCAAACATCACGAATAGCTCAAGGATCAGCATATCTATCCCTGATATGTTATAGTTCATCATGAAGCTCTAGTAGCTTGGTGGCAGTAACTTTGGAGAAACATCACTATCTCATCTAGAAGATTAACTCCCACTCGATTCAAGTGATTGTAGCACTCAGACAATCTGAGCACATGCTCAACGATTGAGCTTTTCTCCCTTAGTTTGTAGGCTAAGAAACTCGTCGGAGGTCTCATACCTCTTGACGTGGGCACGGGCCTGAAATCCCAATTTAAGCCCTTGAACATCTCATATGTTCCACGATGTTTCAAAAATCGTCTCCCGCACCCCAATTCTAAACCGTCCAACATTACTAAACTATCACGTAGTCAACAAAACGTGTATGTCAGATGTTCGCAACATCCATGGACGACCTTCGAGGTTCAGCACAATGAGCGGTGCATTAAGGACATAAGCCTTCTGCGCGGCAATGAGGACAATCCTCAGTTTATGGACCCAGTCCGCATAATTGCTACTATCAACTTTTAGCTAAATTTTCTCTAGGAACACATCTAAAATAGTAGAACTAAAGCGCGAGCTTACGACATAATTTGCAAAGACCTTTTGACTATGTTCATGATAATTAAGTTCATCTAATCAAATTATTTAATGAACTCCCACTCAGATAAACATCCCTCTAGTCATCTAAGTGATACATGATCCGAGTCAACTAGGTCATGTCCGATCATCACGTGAGACGGAGTAGTCATCATCGATGAACATTTTCATGTTGATCGTATCTACTATACGACTCATGCTCGACCTTTCAGTCTCTTGTGTTCCCAGGCCATGTCTGTACATGCTTGGCTCGTCAAGTCAACCTAAGTGTTTTGCATGTGTAAATCTGGCTTACACCCGTTGCATGCGAACGTTAGAATCTATCACACACGATCATCACGTGGTGCTTCGAAACAACAAACTTTCGCAACGGTGCACAGTTTAGGGGGAACACTTTCTTGAAATTTTAGTGAGGGATCATCTTATTTATGCTACCGTTTTTCTAAGCAAATAAGATATAAACATGACAAACATCACATGCAAATCATAAAGTGACATGATATGGACATTATCATCTTGCGCCTTTGATCTCCATCTTTGAAGCGCAACATGATCACCTTCGTCACTGGCATGACACCATGATCTCCATCATCGTGTCCGTGAAGTTGTCTCTCCAACTATTACTTCTACTACTATGGATAATGGTTAGCAATAAATTAAGTAATTACATGGCATTTTTCATTGACACGCAGGTCATACAATAAATTAAGACAGCTCCTATGGCTCCTGCCGGTTGTCATACTCATCGACATGCAAGTCGTGATTCCTATTGCAAGAACATGATCAATCTCATACATCACATATATCATTCATCACATCCTTTTGGCCATATCACATCACATAGCATACCCTGCAAAAACAAGTTAGACGCCCTCTAATTGTTGTTGCATGTTTTACGTGGCTTCTATGGGTTTCTAGCAAGAACGTTTCTTACCTACGCAAAAGCCACAACGGTGATATGCCAATTGCTATTACCCTTCATAAGGACCCTTTTCATCGAATCCGATCTGACTAAGGTGGGAGAGAGACACCCGCTAGCCACCTTATGCATCAAGTGCATGTCAGTCGGTGGAACCTGTCTCACGTAAGCGTACGTGTAAGGTTGGTCCGGGCCGCTTCATCCCCCAATACCGCGAAAAAAGATAGGACTAGTAACAGTAAGCAAATTAAACAAACCAACGCCCACAACTACTTGTGTTCTAATCATGCATAGAATCTACACATAGACCTAGCTCTGATACCACTATTGGGGAACGTAGCAATAATTCAAAATTTTCCTACGTGTCACCTAGATCAATCTAGGAGATAATAGAAACGAGAGAGAGGGAGTGCATCTTCATACCCTTGAAGATTGCTAAGCGGAAGCGTTACAAGAATGTGGTTGATGGAGTCGTACTCGCAGCGGTTCAAATCGCGGAAGATCCGATCTAGCGCCGAATAGACGGTCCCTCCGCATTCAACACACATACAGCCCCGGGACGTCTCCTCCTCTTGATCCAGCAAGGGGAGAGGAGAAGTTGAGGGAGAGCTCCGGCAGCACGACGACGTGGTGGTGGAGCTTGCAGTTCTCCGGCAGGGCTTCGCCAAGCACTACTGAGCAGGAGGTGATGTATGAGGAGGGAGGGGCTGCGCAAGGGGAAAGGTGTGGCTGCCCTCCCACCCCCTTACTATATATAGGAGGAAGGGGAGAGGGGGCCGGCCCCTCTAGATCCCATCTAGAGGAGGGGGCGGCAGCCAGGGGAAACCCTAGATGGGTTTGGGCGCCCCCACCCCCTAGGAAACTTCCCCCCCCCCAAGCCGGGAGGGGTGGCTGCCCTAGGGGAGGCGCCCCAACCTCTCCAGGTTACGTGAGATGGGCTGGGAGGGGCGCTCAGCCCCTTAGTGGGCTGATGTGCCCCCTCCCCTTGGCCCATAAGGCCCCCCAACGCTTGTCGGGGCCTTCGAAACCCCTTTCGAACACGCTGGTCGTCACCCGGTACCTCCGGAACAATTCCAGACTCCAATACCCTTCGTCCAATATACCGATCTTCACCTCCGGACCATTTCGGAGTTCCTCATCACATCCGGGATCTCATCCGGGACTCCGAACAACCTTCGGTAACCACATACTATTCCCATTACAACTCTAGGGTCACCGAACCTTAAGTGTGTAGACCCTACGGGTTCGGAACCATGCAGACATGACCGAGATACCTCTGCGGCCAATAACCAATAGCGGGATCTGGATACCCATATTGGTTCCCACATGTTCCACGATGATCTCATCGGATGAACCATGATGTCGGGGATTCAATCAATCCCGTATACAATTCCCTTTGTCCATCGGTATGTTACTTGCCCGAGATTCGAGTGTCGGTATCCCTATACCTTGTTCAATCTCGTTACCGGCAAGTCTCTTTACTCGTTCCGTAACGCATGATCCCGTGACTAACTCCTTAGTCATATTGAGCTCATTATGATGATGCATTACTGAGTGGGCCCAGTGATACCTCTCCGTCATACGGAGTGACAAATCCCAGTCTTGATTCGTGCCAACCCAATAGACACTTTCGGAGATACCTGTAGTGTATCTTTATAGCCACTACTAGGAAAAGGCCTACTAATGGCGCACCGGTTTTACCTACTAATGGCGCACTACCGGTGCGCCATTAGTAGCACGCCACTAGTATTTTTTACTAATGGCGCACCACTGGTGCGCCATTAGTATCTGGTATACTAATGGCGCACCAAGCAGTGCGCCATTAGTATGTAACACCATGTGCCATTAGTATGCCTCCTGGGGGGCCATATGTAACCATGTGCTTTGTCATACTAATGGCGCACTCTGCCTTGATGCGCCATTAGTATCCTTTGGCATACTAATGGCGCACCTTGTGGTGATGCGCCATTAGTATGAATATTTGGTTTGTTTGTTTTTTTGCTTTTCTGATTTTTGCACAGGTTACAAAATATATTATTGGACAGAATATAGACAGCAGCACACAGCAACAGCAGATTCATCGAATACAATAGAAGATTAGTCTCCAAATACAATTCATCATATTAGTCTCCGAATTCAAAAGACCGAACAAAGATAAAACATTACAAGTCCCAAGACCACGAGTATCGAGTTTGTCTTCACATTACAAGTCGATATCAATCATCTAAACTACCATCACATAAAAGAGAGCTGCGGTCATCATGATGAGCATCATCGCGATCAAACTGGTCTTCATCCGGTTCCTCCAACGCTCCCTCCTCTCTCCCGCTAGATAGCGGGCGTATCTAGATTCGGCCTCCACCCTAGTGGTGTACCCTTTGTAATTGTTACCGCTGAAATGGTGAACCTGTCGCCGACACTCCTCCCAGTCGTCGTAGACTCCGGAACCTTACCCTTGTACACGACATATGACGACATCTCTATGCACAAGCCAAACAACAGACAACAGACAATACATAAGCAATATGTAAGTATGCAACAAAAGGATCGGAAGAGAAAAGCAAGACATTAATAGCATGATTCATGATCCTACTAATAAATAGCATCGATTACATCTAAGTTGAATGACTGTCCAAACCAAAGAGACATACGAATTCATTAAAGTTTAATTACAACATGAGCCAATCAATGTTTCAGAACTACACATCACTACTTTCGACTCGACTCATCGTACAGGAGCGTGGATGAAGCTGTCGTCTGTCGTGATGGTCATGAAATCGCGGTCGTTGTCACCCTGCATTTGTAGCGTTCCATCTATCTCATTGTTGGACGGTTGATATCTGAGGTAGAACTGCCCCGAGGTATGAAGGACATCTTGATGGATGATGTCCGCAAACTCCGACTGGATGCGAAAGAATTCTTGTCTGAGGTCTGCGTCCTGGGTTGCCGACAACCTCGCGGGCCAATCTTTGAGACTATCTGGTAGCAGAAGGTGATGATGGTCCCTTATGATCGCCCGCATGTGATGGAGGGCGTAGTAGGCATCCTTCTGACCATCAGGCGGCTGATTGACGCAGCAGAAATTCGTATTGTGTGAGAAGGTGTGCTTGTCGTACTTACGAACTGCCCTGGTGAAGGTGCCTCCAGATTTGGCGTAGCCGGGGAGAACATCATCAAGAACTTTCTTGACATTTGTGTAGTCTATCTTGGAGTTACGGTTCGGGTCGAAATACGTGGCCATGGAATATTTCGGGCTTAAGAGGATGAGTGTGCAATGTGTGTCACTGCACAGAACACGGAATGTTAGAAAAAAAAGAACGATCGAAATCTAAGAAATCATATGTTACGGGGCGGTTAAGGGATGACTTACTCGGGAAAGTAAGCCACAAGGAAGTTATCCTTATCTGGGTTTGCCAGAATGACGCCTTCGAGGTGTGAACTCGCAACTTGGCGGTCCCCAGCGCTGCTCAAGTGCTTGGCACGCATGTAGAAGGGGTCGACTATCACGATGTCCGGGGTCTTGTCTCTAATGACCCGCATCTCCATACTCAGCGAAAACAGCCGAACGAAGGTGTAGTGCAGCGGATGAAGGTTAAACATAGCAAAGATGTCATCAAACCGCAGGACGATCGTACCCCTGATGTCGCCATCCACAAAGCCCTTGCCCTCTGGCACCTTGGCCACGAAAACTGGGTATGCCACATCATTCTCTCTGAGACGCCGCTTCTCCAAAGAAAGAACACTGTCGTGCAGACTCCGCATAGCACCGGTTGCAGCATTGAGCATATTTGGCGGTAGCATCGCCCTACCCGCCACATGCACCCTCCTCGAGATATCCTTAGGTGAAGGTGGCCCGTCCTGAGCACGGATCGAACTCGGTGCCGGCTGGCTCGCACCGGCGCCCTTGTTAGTCTTTCGTTTCCGTCCCTTCTTCTTGATCTCCTGTAATGGGACCGAGTTCTGCTCACAGACCGCCTTCTTGAGCGTGTTGGGGCTGATAATATTTCGCACCTCGGCTATCTGAGGCTCGGTGAAGGCGGGAGCTGGAGGCGTCTCCTGAGAACCGAATGCCAGACGACGCCTGTTGCAATTGGATTTCTCCGCCATACCAGCTAGATTGCGGTCGTCTTGGTTGGGTTCTTGAGAAAGAGGCCCGCAGAACTCGTCAGCGTACCCATGTTCGGCAAAGTACTTATCGACTTTGGTAAATGTACCGTCATCGTTGTCGTCGTCGTCCGGATCCTGTGCCATAGGGATGTCTGTATCCTGTGCCATAGGGATGTCCGGCACAGGGATGTCCGACAGGTCCGGTAGCGTTGCGGTATTCTTGCCATGGCTTGGCGCCAGCACGACTGGCGGTCTTGTCTGTGGGGTGGTGTCCCCCGCCCCCAAACGAATCCGGATCTTCGGCCAAAGAAGGGGCCAGTTTACGCAGGTGCTGAGGGTCATCTCATCTTCTTTGTCGGCCCCAGCGGGTCGAATCGGAGGTAACAGCTCGTCGCAGCCTGGCAGCACCCGAACCACTTCAACCCTATACACTGTGGGTAGCATCGGATTACCGTGGAACATGGGGTTGCCCGGTTGAACGATTCTGCCCTTGGCGACATCGACCAACTCGGCACCCACGAAGTGCAGAAGAGTGCAAGGAACATCGACGGCGCCCTACGAAAACATGTACAGGGCATCAGGGATGACCAGTCAAAGGCAAGGAGATGAATTCATCGACCGAGAGGCTTAGTTACCGTGATGCCGTCGAGCTCGGCTAATGTCGAGGCACCGCCAACGGCGGGCATGCAACTGACGGAGGGGGCGCTTGCTGGCGAGGTGCCGGCCGGCGTACACCCGGGTGCATTAAGCTCCAATGCCCGTGTCGGCGCCGGAGACACGAATACTGCCTCTGACGGAGACACCAATGGCGCCGCCACCGGAGACAACAATGGCGCCGCCTGCGCGCTGTGCGAGTTGCTGGCCGTGAAGCTGGGAACCGGGGGAGGCCTCTGTTGGCCGCCCGCAATCCACGTCGTCAGCCCATGAATCAATGTAGGCACCATGGCGTTAAGCTTCATTCCCAGTTGTTGTTCCACTTGCTCTTGGACAAGCTCCGGAATCCGCGCCACTTGTGCCTTGAGTGCTTCAACCTCGCGCGTCTGGCTTTCCGAGCTGGTCTTTTTCTCCTTCCGCACACCAGCGGTATAGTATGAACCCCATTTTGTGGACAAGCCTTTGCCGGCCACATGACCAGCTGACGTCGTCTTAGTGAGCTCATCCTTCTTTTTCATTACGTTCAACGCCCT
The DNA here is from genome assembly GCF_018294505.1 of Triticum aestivum. Lineage (NCBI taxonomy): Eukaryota > Viridiplantae > Streptophyta > Magnoliopsida > Poales > Poaceae > Triticum > Triticum aestivum. The sequence continues at coordinate 11,485,026 of NC_057807.1, forward strand.
ATTTAAAGGGGTGTCGAAAGGGGAGCTCTGAGACGACCCTGCGCTACTACTTTCAGTTTCCTGCGGAAGGAACATGAACCATTTAGAAATATTGGGGATTATTTAGAGTGCAACCATATGGAGCTAATTACGCGGGGGTGTATTCCTTACCAGAACAAGCTCAAGCGCCCTGGCCTTCGGATCCGTGGTAAGCTCCTTTGTTATCGGGTCCTCCTTGTATCGGGCCCTGACAAAGTTCCTGGTCTGCTTGTCACCGCTGTATTTCTCGAAGCGGGGCGGTAGGCCTTGCTCGGCACGCTCCGCGTCCTCCTTGTCCCATATAGGCTCCGCCACTCTGTAACCGCCGGGACCGAGTTTGTGTTCCCCTAAGTTCAACTCCCGCATTTCTTTCCCCCACTGACTTGATTCGGAGGTTGCGCTGCTCTCGCACTTGATCTTGAACTCCTTGTAGTCATCTTCGCTGATCGAAGGATTTTTCGCCTTGATCTTCTCATAACTATCACCTTTATCAATCATTCTCTTCACCGCGCTTCTCCAAGTAGACAGGGCCGTGCTCATCCTCGTGAGGGCGGCACTGTTCACTTTATTCCCTGAGAGGCGTGTGTTTTCAAATTCGGCGGGGAACTTGTATCGTTCGTGCAGCTTCGTGAAGAGGAGGTTGCGCAAATTCCGTGGTCCTTATGCCTAAGGTTCTCGGTGTTGATCGAGACGGTGCTCCGGAGAATGCACCCGAGCTGAAGCGAGTACCCCTTGACTATATGTTTGGGCTCCGTTGGATGCCCGTCGGAGTCCACTTGAGTAAATTCCTCCTTGAGGGTGCGGAGCGCATTCGGGCGCCGGTCCTTCCTTTGCTTCTTCGGTTGGCTGCCATCTGTGTGTGCGCCGCCATCATCAGTGGTGGCATCCTCGCGGCACCATCAGTGGTGTCATCCCCGACGCCACTAGGGGTTGTGTAGTCAGGATCAGTGTCTTCCACGGCGTCCTCATAGCGGTGAGGTTGTTCCTCCATCTCCTGGGACAGCTCCCAGAATTGCTTGCCGCCCGAACCACCGGCCTCATCGTTGTGGGCCATGTTTCGCTCTAAATAGGAAAAAAGTTTGGTCAAAAAGTTGGTTATTGTCAAGGAACAAGATCATGGTCTCATCATTTAGGGTTTGTCGACGCTGAGGCACCCTAAAAGCCTAAGCTTTCATCATTTAGGGTTTGTCGACGTCGAGGCACCCTAAAAGCCTAAGCGTACATCATTTAGGTTCTCATCGACACCGAGGCATCCGGGGCAGCCAAGTTAAGTTTTCATCATTTAGGGTTTATCGATGCCGAGGCACCCTAGGTTGGGCCTAATCACTTGGCACTAATCACTTGGCTCTATTGCCACCTATGTTGGGTTTATCATCTAGGGTTTATCGATGCTAAGGAGAATTCTAAGTTGGGCCTAATCACTTGGCTCTATTGCCACCTATGGTTTAATGTAGCAAGAATAAAGGGGCAGTTGATCCTACTTAATTAAGTACTAAGATACCCCGACCCATGCATTAGTAGCAAGTACCCCATATGTCCTATTTTTAGCAAAGGCATGCTAAAATTCACGGAAAATTTAAGCATGACCTTTGCTGAAAATAGGACATATGGAGTACCCGAATTTGCCGGAACGGAAGTTAATCAACATTCTGGCAAACTCAAGGGCCTCTCGGGGTACCTGCAAAATCATCACGACACGATGGTCGGAGACAAAACCCAGCAAACTAGCACCACAATGTGCCTCTACTTTCATATGGATGAAAAGGCCACAGACCATATGGTCCTCTGCTTTCATATGGACAAAAATCAGCTCAACTTATGTGAGCTTCCATTCCAGATCTAATAGCAGCAAGTTGTTCACTTGTAGCTCAACTTATGTGAGCTGCCTTCAAGAAAAGAAATCTGCAGTGGCACATCTGCTCTCTGAATACATTGGCAAGAAACAAAACAACACCTAGTACCATCCATCTGCTATGGCCGTATCATGCAGTTTAACTAAGCACTAACAGGTAATTATATAACAGAAAACTTGGCGCGTACGTGTCACTTAGCTTGGGCAAGCAACATACCTCGTCCTCTTGGTTAGTCCAAACAAGCTGTATGCTGAGCCTCAACTCACCACCTGCACATTTTACAGCACCCATGAAATGAAAAACTAAACATAATTGTCAACCAACAAAACCAAAACACAAACAGGACTTCAAATTTTCACGATCAGGAAGAAAAACAGGGTTTTCAACTACTATATTCAGTTTCATGGCATCAGTTGAACAGTTGAAAAAGAACAAGCTTCATTTAAATATCTTGCTGCTAACAAACATAACTAATGTCAGTACTCAAAAAATAGAGTGACCACACAGGGAACAAACAAACTATTCACTTTTTATTTCTTCAGAATTGGACCAGACAGAGAACAACTCCTTGGAAGCAAACTGAAACCATGCTGAAACTATACTGAAACCATGCTGAAACTTTACTGAAACTACTCCTTGCAAGCAAACTGAAACTACTCCTTGGAAGCAAATTGTCTTGGAAGGAGTATTGTGTGCACAAATCTACTCCAACTAGTTGCTTTCACTTAGAGATTGTTAGCACAAACAGCATGAGTCATTCTTCAGACCGTTACAAATAGAAACAATGGCAACCAAGGTTAAAAACCAACAATCCTATATATTATTCTGAAACTTGATATATTGAAATCACTTAGCACTCTCTTTATGTGTTCATTCAACACTTAAAATTGAGGAAAATAATACCAACTAGGATCGGTATGACCTTCGTTTTTCATTTTCTGTATGATCAATTAAATCTTCTGCAAGCTTATATGAAAAGGTTCAGCAACTTGAAACGTAACTCTTGCTTGGTGTTCCAAATCATTTCATTTATATTTTAAATAACAGTAGGAATTTTTCATAATAGAATTTACCCCAAAAACAAATTCCTTTAATGCCATTTTCAAACTCTGAGTTGCCTGTGTTGCACTAAAACTAATTCAAGTAATTTTTATAAAATTGCCACAAAATTTTTGGGAGACCCTATAATTCCTATAAATCATTTTTGAACAAAGAGGGTTGAGGCAGCCACATACATAGCAAGGCAAGTTAGTAAGTAGTAGCAGGTGATTAGCTGAAAAACACACTATGGGTGCTTTGTAAGGATAACAAATGTAGCATGGTTTTAAATTGACAGAGGTGCAGTGCACAGGCACAGAGAGGGTTGTGGAAAGAAGGGAGGCGACTGACCTTGGTCGTCGGAGAGCAGGGCGAGGATCCTGTCGACGAGCTCCTGCAACAACAAACAAATACCCGGTGAGCGAGCGAGCGAGCGAGCAGAGAAGGACCACAAGAGAACCTCGTGCAGCATGCATATGAGAAGCTGAATTAACTTGTGTGGTGATGCAATTTACAGGAATGAATTTAGGGGATCCTGTTGTCGTGGTGGGTAGAGTAGTTATTTGGGAAACATGAGTGGTGGATCCATCCATTGAATGGGTACTCTGCTAGTAGTAGTAGTAATCAACATGAGTGGATGATATATGATAGGTAGTATGAGAGGAGGGAGGTACCTGCTTCTTGTCGTGCTTGGGCAGGGAGAGGTGGATGAGCACGTCCTTGAGCTCCTTGATCCTGAAGTAGGCAAGCTTGTCCTGAAACCACCACCACCAACAACAAGAAAGACCAACTCATGATTAGATTAGATTAGAGGGAATGGGTGGCAGCAGGACGCGCGGGACGCGGGCGGCTGTGCGAGGACAGGCAGTAGCGCAGCAGAGCAAGCAGCTTCAGCAGTGGCGGCAAAACAATAGAGCAGCGGCAGCAGAACCATTAACGATGGGAGCAACAGGGGGAAGGGGCGGCCGATGGGGGCGACGGGTGCATGCGACAGAGGGGGGAACGGGTGGGGTGGAGGACGCTCACCACGGGGAGGGCCGGAGGAGAGCTCGACGAGGCCGGGGTGACGAGATGTGGGCGAACGAATGAAGAAGGCGGCGACGGCGGCGGCTACGCGAGACCCCGGCTCGAGCTGGTTCGTTGAACGGAAGAAGCCAAACGCGGTGATCCTCCTGGACGTCTTCCCGCGCTACAACGACGACGGTGGTTGCGGCAACGATGAGGGGGCCGCGGTCACCGCATGATCTGATGAGTTCAAATCGAACTGCGGTGGCGGCGGCTTGCGATGGTGAGGGGTGGAAGAGCTGCGGTGGTGATGGGTGGAGGAGCGCTGGATGTGGGGACGGGGTGCACTGGAAAGGGGTCGTCAGCGGCGAGGGGGAAAGGGATCTGGCGCGGGGGGCGAGGGGGCTAGGGATTTGATCTGGCGCGGGGGGCGAGGGGGAAAGGGATAGAGGGGGGAAAGGGATAGCAATGGCGCACCACCCAGGGGTGCGCCATAAGTACATCAATAGCAATGGCGCACCACCCAGGGGTGCACCATTAGTAACTTTTATTTTTTTATTTTTTATTGATAAAAATTATTACACTATATACAGGAGATGAGTAGAGGAGGGAGGGAGGGTGCAAATCAAATCTAATTATTTATTGATAAAAATTATTTTTTTTTATTTTTTTATTTTTTATTGATAAAAATTATTTTTTATTTTTTATTTCTTATTGATAAAAATTATTTTTTCTAATATTTTTTTAGAAAATGACAAATCAAATCTGAAAACATTTATGAATGTGAAACAATATCATCAAATTTCTTATTTGAAATTATTTATGAATATTAAAAAATATGATCAAATTTGTTATTTGAAAATATTTGAAAAATATCATAGAAATTTAAAAATATTAATGAGTTCACAAAATATTAACAAATTCAATACTTTTTGTGAGTTAGAAATTCAATACCATAATAAACATAATTCAATATTCATGAGGACTAGAACAGAAGAAATATCATTTCAAAATGTCGAAATACAATCGAGAAATGAAGACTACGATTTAAATACAATCGATCTTAGCTAGCTCACAATCTTCTTGCCCTTCTTTTTCGCAAATGGAGTTCTGTGGAACGGACGTCCTTTAGGTAGGGTGGTCCTGCTTCTTCTTGTGGTGTGTGCTGCTACTTCATCGTCGTCGTCATGTTCGATCTTCGGGTCGCCGTACCTTTCGAAGTCTTGCTCATTGGCTACTCCATCCATTCCGATGATCTTCCTTTTGCCTCTCCTCACGACAACACGACTGGGCTTTGACGGGTCGGTAATGAAGAAGCATTGGTCCACTTGGGAAGCCAGTACCCATGGCTCATTTTTCGCGGTGACGTTTGCGCCCGCGGTCTTGGATTTGGCTTAGGGTATAACCATGGTGGTGAAATACCGGTCTTCTTTTAGGACGCTCTTGGCCCATCTGACACGGAACATCGAGACCTTCTCTCCAGCGTAGCTCAGCTCCCAGATCTCCTCGATCCTTCCGTAGTATCTGTCCTTGTCGTTGCCTGTGTAGGATTCCATCGTTACCCCGGAGTTCTGATAACCATCACTCTTCATGTCCTTGTTCTCAGTGTAGAATGTGTAGCCGTTGATATCGTACGCCTCATAGGTCATTAGGTTGTGCTCGGCGCCCTGTGACAAGGCGAATATGAGTTGTTCTTCCGCGCAAGAATCCTCATGTAAAGGGTACGACAGAAGCTTCTGCTTGAACCAACGCGTGAAACATGAGTTGTGCTCTTTGATTATATCTCCGTCTGTCCTCTATTGTCCTCGGTCATTGTACGTCTTCTCAATAAAGGTTTTGTGCTCTACCACCCAAAGATCGACCACGTCTATGTGTTGTAGCGCGACTAGGTTTGCTCTTTCAAAGTCGGCGAGTCGACCCTCGAAGTCGACATGCATTTTGCGGCGACCCTCACGGTGACCCCATCCAGCGAGCCTGCCGAGGTGCCTGTTGACGGGCAGACCAACGGAGTTCTCGATGCCTAGATAATTCGTGCAGTAGGAGATGCACTCTTCGGTCAGAAAGCCCCTGGCTATACTTCCCTCTGGACGTGACATGTTGCGAACGTATCCTTTGATGACACCATTCATCCTTTCGAACGGCATCATGCTGTGCAGGAACGTCGGCCCGAGTTGGATGATATCCTCCACGATATGGACCAGCAGATGCACCATAACATCGAAGGATGCGGGCGGGAAGTACATCTCAAGCTCGCATAGTATCACCACGATCTCTTCCTGTAGCCTTCTGAGTTGCCTCACGCCAATCGACTTCCGAGAGATGACGTCGAAAAAGTTGCATAGGCCAAATAGCATTTCACGGACGTGCACGTCCATGATCCCACGGATTGCAACTGGAAGTATCTGCATCATCAGCACGTGACAATTGTGAGACTTCATCCCGCTGAACTTCTGCTTCGCTGGGTCTAGGTATCTGCTTATCTTCCCCGCGTAACCGTAAGGAAGTTTTACTCCTGGGCGGCAGGTGAAAAACTGCTCGATCTCCTCCTGACTTAGAGTGAAGCACGCGAGAGGGTAGTCGTTTCCGGTCTTCTTGGCCTTTTTGCCTTTGCGACGACTTTCTGTGTCCTGCTTCGCCTCATCATCATCATCATCATCATCATCATCATTAGTGTGAAGCTCCTGCCTGATGCCCATTGATTTCAAGTCTGCCCTTGCTTTCGGCCCATCTTTGGTCCTCTCTAGCATGTTGAGCAGGGTACCAAGCAGACTCTCGCACAGTTCTTCGTGATATGCATGACATCAAGGCTGTGAGGCACACGGTGGATCTTCCAGTACGACAAGTCCCAGAAAACAGACCTCGTTTTCCATACCTTCAGCAACGGCTCTGGCGCCTTTCGCTTCTTTCCCGGCTCTGGCGCCTTTTGCTTCTTTCCCGGCAGTGGGCTGTCTTTCCAATTTTTCAACAGCTCGTCTATTTCCTCGCCGCTCCTCGTACACGGGCGTTTTCGGGGTTCGGTTTCACCATCGAACAGATCCTTGCGTTTCCTCCACGGGTCATCGTCGCGAAGCCACCTTCGATGTCCCATGAACACGGTTTTCGAAGACCCGGGATCTCTATCTAGCTGGCGATATGTTGTGTCATCCATGCACCTTACGCATCCAGAAAATCCGTGGACTACCTGCCCCGCGAGATATCCGTAACCGAGATACTTGTGCACCGTCGTGAGCAGTGCGGCTCTCATATGGAAATATTCTTTCTCTACAGCGTCCCACGTATTGGCTGGCATTTTCCACAGCGTGTCTAGCTCCTCCTTCAGCAGCCCCAGATACAGATTGATGTTGTTCCCTGGTTGTTTCAGCCTTTCAATTAGCATACTCATGTGAATGTACTTCCTCTTCATGCATAACCAGGGGGAAGGTTGTACATCCACACAAACACAGGCCAGGTGCTATGTGTGCTTCTCTGGCTGCCAAACGGATTGACTCCATCGGTGCTCGCGCCCAGCACGATGTTCCTTGAATCCTTCCCAAATTCTGGGTATTCAAAGTTCAACGCTTGCCACTGGCTCGCATCCTTAGGGTGACTCAGCATCTTGTCTTTTTTATTTATCTCCGGATCATTTCCGTCATCTTCCCGCTTCTTCTCCTCCCTATCTGTGTGCCAACGCAGGAGCTTTGCTACCTTAGGGTCCGCGAAATACCGCTGCAGACGAGGAGTGATCGGAAAGTACCACATCAATTTTCGAGGAGCTTTCTTCCTCTTCTTGTATCGAGTGACGCCGCACACCGGACATATGGTAGACTCCACGTGCTCGTCCCGATAAATGATGCAATTGTTCATAAACACATGGTATTTCACGTGCGGTAAATCCAGAGGACACACGATTTTCTTCGCCTCCTCGAAACTGGTCGGGCACTTGTTCCCCTTGGGAAGACGTTCGTGCCAGAATGACGTGTTCTCGTCGAAGCATGCGTCGGTCATTTTGTGTTTTACCTTCATCTCCAGAGCCATGAGCGTTACTTTCAGGCGGGTATCCTCGGGCCTACATCCTTCATACAATGGAGTAACCGTGTCTATCTCCAGTTGATCCAGCTTGGCTTTCTCTCGGGCGACAGCTCTTGCGTTATCCGTCTGCTTGAGAAGCAGCTCTTGAATATGAGGGTCCTGCACCCAGCCTCCATCGTCGTCTGCTCCGGCATCTTCATCTTCATGATCATGCCCTTCGTCTTGATCTTCCTCATCATCATGTACGACATCTTCTACATGATGACTGTGTACAGCATCACCGCCGTCATCATGTCCTGGAGATTCTTCGTCTTCTCGCCCGCCCTCGCCGCGGTGGTACTTGTCTTGTTGCCCTTCCTCATTTCTTGCCCGGCCCCCATGGACGACTTCATAGTCATCTTCATCACCTTGCCACCGATAGCCATGCATGAAACCACGCAAGAGCAGGTGGTCCCGCACCTGCCCGGAATCCGGGTCCGCAATAAGGCTCTTCAGCTTGCATCTTCGACACAGACATCTTATCTCTGTCTCGTTCTTTTGAAGCATCTCGGCCTTCACGGAGCTCAAAAACCTATTTACGATGCCATCGGTCATCGTGCGGACCATGGTGGCCTGCGGGGTAGAGGAAAACGATATTTTAGAACCAAGAAAAAATTTGGCATGACCTTCCCTAAAAATAGGACCAAAAAGAATGCATAGTGCCAAAATTCTCGCTGAAACGGAAATGAATCAACATTCCGGCAAAATATTGGCAACTATCGCATTTCAAATACCGGTACCTGCAAACACAAACATATATGCAACACCACAAACACATGCAACACCACAAACATACATAGATCTAGCTAGGCCATAAAAAGTGCATGTGCACGTTGTTGGAGCGAGCTAGGGAGAAAAAAAGTAGATCTACATCATGAAGATAGCTTTCCCCTTACTTATCTATCAAAAAAAGGTAATTTCACCACTTAATTTTGATGAATCTATGGTGGAAATGAGGTGAGGAGGAGGAGGCTGCCGAAAGCTTGGAGAAGGAGGTGGAGGGAATGAAGTGGGGAAAGTGAGTCGGTAGGTATGTGGCTGTCCAAAATATCTTGTTGGGGTCCCAGGTTACTAATGGCGCACCACCAGCAAATGCGCCATTAGTAACCCTGGTTACTAATGTCGCACCTGCAGGTGGTGCGCCATTAGTAGTTTTGCAGAAAAGTAAATATATATATATGGAAAAGTGCGCCATTAGTACTTTAAACTAGTAATTGTGCATTGTGACACGGTGCGCCATTTGTAGTTTTGCAAAAAAGTAAAAAAATATACTAATGGCGCACTGTCTGCCCGGTGCGCCATTACTAGTTAGAACTAGTAATGGCGCACTTCGACCTGATGCGCCATTAATATGTATGGAAAAATGGAAAAAAAATTAATACTAGTGGCGCACCGATTGTATGGTGCGCCATTAGTGTCTTCCACACTAATGGCGCATCACCAACCGGTGCGCCATTAGTATATAGTAGTGGCGCACTACTTACCTGGTGCGCCAGTATCAATCCTATCTGTAGCCCTTTTCCTAGTAGTAAGCCACCCAGTTATGTTGTGATGTTTGGTACACCCAAAGCATTCCTACGGTATCCGGGAGTTGCACAATCTCACGGTCTAAGGAAATGATACTTGACAGTAGAAAAGCTTTTAGCAAACAAACTACACGATCTTGTGCTATGCTTAGGATTGGGTCTTGTCTATTACATCATTCTCCTAATGATGTGATCCCATTATCAATGACATCCAATGTCCATGGTCAGGAAACCATAACCATCTATTGATCAACGAGCTAGTCAACTAGAGGCTCACTAGGGACATGTTGTTGTCTATGTATTCACACATGTATTACGGTTTCCAGTTAATACAATTATAGCATGAACAATAGACAATTATCATGAACAAGGAAATACAATAATAATCATTTTATTATTGCCTCTAGGGCATATTTCCAACAGTTACACACCTCGATCATATCGTCGTAGTGCTTAGGCGAAGCCCTGCACCGGTAACTTCATTATCACCGTCACCACGCCGTCGTGCTGACGAAACTCTCCCTCGACCTCTGCTGGATATACAGTTCGTGGGACGTCACTGAGTTGAACATGTGCAAATCGCGGAGGTGCCGTACCTTTGGTGTTAAGATTGGTCGGATCTTGAAAACGTACGACTACATCAACCGCGTTGTCATAACACTTCTGCTTTTGCTCTACGAGGGTACGTGGACACACTCTCCCCTCTGATGCGGCATGTAATACGCCTAGTGCACGAGTAAATTTAGTTGTTGATACTAGTACAACATGTACGATGATTATCAACAAAGGAGTGCAAACAAACAATGTCGAGGTAAATAATTTGATGCAACTCAGCAAGGGAATAGATGGAAATCTTCGTATTTTATGTGGACCTAGTTATGATGGCACGCCTTCGCCAAGAGAACCTATGCATGGTTGTGCGACCTTTCGGCAACCTGCGTTTGGTCACACTGCTAATTTGACTACACGGAGCCAAGCTGCTGGCTGGCAACCTACACATCTACGTTATTACGGTCATGGACCAGAGAAAGACACGGGCTGGAAGAGATGTGTGCAAGGTTCAAATAAACTAATGTCATGCAACGATGAAACCAGGTTTGGTCAACCGTTCAAGAGAACTATAGAAGAGATGCAACCACGTACGTTCAGTATATCAGGAGATTGATACCAATACAATAAAGATTTGTTTTCTAGGAAGGAACCGGCGGCGTTGGTTATGGAAAGAGAGAGAAAAACAGTTGCAATAAAAATTAAGAAGCAGATAAACACAACAACTTTGGTATGGAGAAAGAAGAAACGTGGAGATCACGTACATGAATAGGTGGGCCTGCGAGCCTTATTCTGGCCGACCTTTCCTTGAAGGCGTTTTGTATCATTGCCTATATATATGCTAGTATACGTGAGTCTCAGGGAAGAGGTTATTTTTTTTACAGGTTAGACAACATGTGTATCGAATATTAAGCGACCCTCTTCGGGTGTCGTTGTTATTTATTTTGTGTGATTTTTCCGCGTGAAAGTTGCACTTGGCTCGAGGTCTGTCGTTCCCGACGGGTTGCGTGCTGGTTACGTCTACTTCGGCGGGAGGTTGCTCGTGTGTCGAGGGATTGTCCGTTGGTCGTCGTTACCCCTACTTCAGGTTACACGTACTGCTCGTGTAATTGGGAGTAATTTTTATCGGTGGATCTTGGAGGTTATTGCATCGTAAAAGATCGGGCCAAATCAGCGGCACGTCCGAGGTCGTGCCCTCATCAGTTGGTATCAGATTACTGGGTTTATTACGGTGCAATTTGTTCCTATAATTTGTTGGTACGTATTCTACTCCTGCAATGAGGACGGAGCGCTACTTTGATGGCGAGATGTCACACACTGAGAAGGATCCGTCCCGTGCCCTTGGTTTCAGATCTACACTAGGTTGAAGGTAGGAAAAATTTCTTGCGCCATGATGATAGATCGTTCTTCCCAAATAAATTTGGTGAGTCAAACTTTGGTTGATGCATTGAAGCTAGTGACGATAGAGCATCCAGATCCATATAAGCTCGCATGGCAGGGAAAATTTGTGCTAATAAAACATCAAGTTGAGGTGCCTCTTGGATTTTGTGGATTTACTGATTCAGTTTTATGTGATGTTCTTCCATATCATATGTATGCGTGTTCTTTGATTTTGGGTAAGCCATGGATAAAAAAGAGGGGTATGCAGACGGATAAATCGAGCACCTTTTCTTGGAGGAAGTTTCAGTTTATTCATAACGGTCGGTGGATTCGTTTTGAAACATACTCTTCTGAACAATATTTGGAGGATCGTAAAAGGTGAGACCATGCACATGCTACAATTGATGCAAAGAAACATGAAGAGAAGATGTTGCTAGCAAAGAAAAAGGTTGGGGGAGGTACTGTTGTACTTGAAAATATTTCTGCTCACAAGGAGAATGAAGAGGAAGTAATCGTACCAATGAGTTGGCTGAACATGCAACTCAAGTGGGTACAGAATAGTGATAGTATGACCGTTGACAGAGGTCAGCGTAGGAGTTTGTTTCAGACTCAATGTGATATCAAGGGCACTGCATGCAAGTTGATTATCGACAGCGGTAGTTGCACTAATGGAATTAGCAGAACATTAGTGGAATCACTTGGGCTATCCACCTGGTGATATGAAAAACCATATCATTTGGAGTGGTTGAATAATTGTGGGCAACTCAAAATTACACATAAGGTGCATGTGCCATTTTCAGTTGGACAATATATTGATGTTGTTGAGTGCGACGTTCTTCCTATGGATGTGTGTGGTTTGTTGCTAGGACGACCATGGCAGTATGACCACAATGCAATGCATGCTGGGAGAACAAATACATATACTTTTGTTCATGAGGGAAAGCAGCGTGTGTTGAAGCCGATGGAAGATAAAGCCATTCACTCAAACATGGTGCTAAGTGTGTGCAAGGAGAAAACACGCCAGACGCCGAGACCGAGGATGGTCTCGTTTCAAGAGGGGGAGGATTATGCGACACACACTAGCGTGCTTAAAGCGGAGATTACTACAAGAAAGAAACTCATTAGAGACAACTCACAGAAACCAATTAGAGACAATTCACAGAAACCGAGGACGGTTTTGATTCAAGGGAAGGAGGATGATGCGGCATGTAATACGCCTAGTGCACGAGTAAATTTAGTTGTTGATACTAGTACAACATGTACGATGATTATCAACAAAGGAGTGCAAACAAACAATGTCGAGGTAAATAATTTGATGCAACTCAGCAAGGGAATAGATGGAAATCTTCGTATTTTATGTGGACCTAGTTATGATGGCACGCCTTCGCCAAGAGAACCTATGCATGGTTGTGCGACCTTTCGGCAACCTGCGTTTGGTCACACTGCTAATTTGACTACACGGAGCCAAGCTGCTGGCTGGTGACCTACACATCTACGTTATTACGGTCATGGACCAGAGAAAGACACGGGCTGGAAGAGATGTGTGCAAGGTTCAAATAAACTAATGTCATGCAACGATGAAACCAGGTTTGGTCAACCGTTCAAGAGAACTATAGAAGAGATGCAACCACGTACGTTCAGTATATCAGGAGATTGATACCAATACAATAAAGATTTGTTTTCTAGGAAGGAACCGGCGGCGTTGGTTATGGAAAGAGAGAGAAAAACAGTTGCAATAAAAATTAAGAAGCAGATAAACACAACAACTTTGGTATGGAGAAAGAAGAAACGTGGAGATCACGTACATGAATAGGTGGGCCTGCGAGCCTTATTCTGGCCGACCTTTCCTTGAAGGCGTTTTGTATCATTGCCTATATATATGCTAGTATACGTGAGTCTCAGGGAAGAGGTTATTTTTTTTATAGGTTAGACAACATGTGTATCGAATATTAAGCGACCCTCTTCGGGTGTCGTTGTTATTTATTTTGTGTGATTTTTCTGCGTGAAAGTTGCACTTGGCTCGAGGTCTGTCGTTCCCGACGGGTTGCGTGCTGGTTACGTCTACTTCGGCGGGAGGTTGCTCGTGTGTCGAGGGATTGTCCGTTGGTCGTCGTTACCCCTACTTCAGGTTACACGTACTGCTCGTGTAATTGGGAGTAATTTTTATCGGTGGATCTTGGAGGTTATTGCATCGTAAAAGATCAGGCCAAATCAGCGGCACGTCCGAGGTCGTGCCCTCATCACCCTCTCGTTGCTATGCATCATCTAGATAGATCTTGCGTGATCGTGAAATTACTGCGTTCCTCAACAGTGGTATCAGAGCCAGGTCCATGCGTAGATGTTATATGCACAAGTAGAACACAAAGAGTTGTGGGCGATAATAGTCATACTGCTTACCAGCATGTCATACTTTGATTCAATGGTATTGTTGGATGAAGCGGCTCAGACCGACATTACGCGTATGCTTACGCGAGACTGGTTCTATCGACGTGCTTCGCACACAGGTGGCTAGTGAGTGTTTGTTTCTCCAACTTTAGTTGAATCGGGTGTGGCTACGCCCGATCCTTGTTGAAGGTTAAAAAGCACACTTGACGAAAAATCATTGTGGTTTTGATGCGTAGGTAAGAACGATTATTTACAACTGCAGCCTTCCCTAAAGGGAAATGACCAAATTTTACATGCGCATCAGCCAATGGCCGAACAACACCATTCCAACGCCGTATATTTGAGCACAACAATAACATTCCTCGCGGAGCAAGAATGCTAACTCCTCAGTTTGGAAGATATCCCTTGCACCGAAGAATAACACGCCTTCTGCTCACAGGTAATCATTCAAAGCATAAAGAGATTTCTCTCAGTCTTTCATAGGTTTCGGCTAAGCATCACAGCGGACCTAAGCTTCCAAAACCTATACCCCTCTTAATAGTATGGTGATCCTATGACTAAATAACGAGAGAGAAGAACAACGAAATAAATGCTACATCTTCACTTCATCTTCAACTTCTCAGCTATAGTTAATTCCTTCGCACAAACACCAAACCAATTGCTTCACGCCAGCAATAATTTTAAGGGGTCAATTCCTTTGGTACGAACTTCTCCCATACATGTCTTCAAGGGATGTAGCTCATCCTTCTCTGCAACGCAGAAAGTCTTCGGTGAAGTTCCTCAAACCTGACACCGAATACAACATTCTCCCTGGGCTTGCATGGACTATTTCTCTCCGTGTGCACTCACAAACAAATTAGTCCATGCTTGTTTCTAGCAACAATCTCCAAAACACGAGGGGGCAAAAAAATTGCACGAACGGTACTAAGCAAAGATATGTTGTGGCATTTTCTAACAAGATAATTTTTCCTTGTGAGGGATAGAATGTGTTTGCACATACGTTTAACATGTGCAAGTTTACTTGATATGATATGCGTATTCAACGATTTTGACTAATGGGCCTAATAAACTTGCATGGTTCCTTACAAAATCTTATATTTTTCTTCTTAAACCCACATACACATATTTGATTGCTAAGCAGGCACATTTTCCTTATAGGCTGATATGGAGGCTTAGAATGCCTCTTAAGATCGAAGCTTTTGTTTGGCTGGTAGTTAAAAATAGAGCACTTACTAAAGAACAACCGGGTAAAGTAGGATCTGAGAGGACAAAGGATGGTGAATTATGTTGTAGTGTAGAGAGCATATACCATTTGTTCTTCGCCCGCTCCTTAGCTAGATTTCTTTGAAGTATATGTGGCAATGCATTGGGTAATTGTGTTTCTCTTAATTATGTCTTTGATTTATACTAGAAATGGCCGATAGCTTATTCTGGAAAGGGCAAAGTCATGGTTTTTGGAATCTTTTTGTTAGATTACTTTGGTCTATATAGAAGATGAGGAACAATTCTTGGTTCTAGGGCATCTTATTAGAGATCCCACGAATGTTATTTTCTATGTCTATCATCTACTAGACTCCTAGACAATCCAGTAGAAAGGCGGGGTGCAAAATAATTCTACATCTGGCGTCTAAGAAGTTAGCTATGGTGACACGACAGGTGTGCGCTTGAGAACATGGCTGACCCCAAGTACCACGAGGATTCTTAGTGTGTAAAACCCTATATCAGTAGTTTTTTGTGTATCAGCCCTATAATTTTGTTATCGCCATGTTTAACGTTCTCGTTGAATTCTGTAGATGCTAGTATCTAACATAATGCAGTATGTGGGCTCTTAGAGATAGGTGTGAGAGGTAGTTTGTATTAGTCGAACTCCATTTTCTTCGATGAAAATGATGTCGTGTCGCCCCTTTGATATATTTTTTCTTCTAACTAGCTACAAACAGTGTAATTATTTCTTCTCCACCCATTTTTGTTAGCTTGTACACATTTTATAGTACAATTTTAATACGAAAGCCATGGTGAAATTTCTATTTGTGTAAAGTTTCCAAAAATGGCACCTCTAAGAAGGGAATGATGTCATAAATGTTGTTGCCATTCAATATAGATGGAAATGGCCCAACCAATAAAGCCATGCAATACTTAGTATAGAGAACCAGGAAAATCTCTGCTACTAAATTGTCATGACGGTAGTCCGCCTCACTGCCAACTCCCATGCCTCCAGAGAGTCGACACCCTCACGCTAAGCACTATAGGTGCCTTCTGAAGTCCACATGACAAGTAGCACCACATCCAAAATATCTTACGGATCTAGTACATATGTAACACAATTGTGAGCCATGCTCATTGTCCCCCCGCTCGCCCGGCTAGAGCACACTCGCCGCCATTATCCTATCTTCATGTCATACTACCCGAGAGGTTGGAGACCAATCCTCATGACCATGACGAGTCGCCCACCATCGCGCATGTCAGGAACCACGACATGTCACTACTAGGGAAAATCTCATACACAAAATCTTACCAGTAGCGCTTGTTAAAATGAGGCGCTACTGCTACTTAGCAGTAGCGCGTCTACCAAAATCGCGCTACTGTTAACCCCTTAGCAGTAGCGCGGCAGGAACTGAACGCGCTACTACTATAATTGCCACACCGTTCCCGACATGCTAGGTATAGTAGTAGCGCCCTTCTAGAAACGGCGCTACTACTACCGGTTTTAGCAGCAGCGCGTTTTCCCCTCGCGCGCTGTTGTTATATCTATTCTCACCTAACCCCCCGCGCGGCCTGATTTCCTTCTCTTCCTCCCTCAATTCACCACACTCTCTCTTCTCCCCCTCGTCGCCTCCGTCTCGCCGCCGTCTCGCGGCCGTCTCCCCCAACCCCGCCTCGCCGCCGTCTCTCCCGGCCCCGCCTCGCCGCCGTCTCCCTCGATCCGCCTCGCCGCCGTCTCCCCCGACCCCGCCTCGCCGCCGTCTCCCCCGATCCCATCTCTCTCCCCGCCCTCTGTAAGCACTCTCCCCTTCCGATCCCTCTTGTTAATTTGCTAAGTATAACCCTAGCTATTTAGTGCTAGTTAGTATGAACCCTAGGCTATTTTTAGTGTTAGTCAGTTAGTTAGTTAGTATGAACCCTTAGCAGTAGTTCCTAGGTACTAATTAGTTAGTAAGAACTAGGTACTAATTAGCTAGGTACTAGTTTATTTTTATTTATAGTAAGTTTATTTTCAATAAGAACTAATTGAATTAATAGAACATGTTAGTAAGAACTTGTTGCTGTTTTTTTAGTTAAAGCAATTTTTCTCGCATCGACGTGGACGATGCCTATCCCGCATCCTCGTCGTCGAGTCGGTGGAGGACGACACCTGCTTGACCAGATGGGCCATGTCCGGGACTGGGCTCCGCCGGGGTGGTACTGGGAGGCGCTACCTACCGGGGGGCGCAGGTTGGTGAGGAGCCAGCCTGTCGTTGACCCGAACCTTCTTTGGTGGCGGTCGCGTGGGCCAGTGACGGTCCAGAGGCTCGAGGACCCCGCAGAGGTGGTGCGTCACCGTGTCAGTGAGGAGGACACGCTCGTCCGTCGCTACTTGTTTGCGTTGGAGCACAGGTTCTCCAATACCTGGCAGGTTCTTCAGGGATCTCACTGGAGCTATGATCCCGTGATGGTTCCTTCTCTGTGGGTGTCCACCGCCCGCGCCGATACCCGTCGTGTGCTAGGGTTTTATTTGTATTAGTGATGTTATATGTATGACACTATTCGGGATGTATTAGTGATAATATTCGACGACGTACGAACACGCATGAGATGATTTACTTTTGCTTATTCAATGCATGCTAATTTGAGTCATATAAGATATTTTGAAATGTATATCTTGTGTTGCTCAAATATGATATGTGCTTGCCCAAGTGGCCGGTCATGTTTGCAGGTTACACCTCCGAGTGGCCTATGTTTTGCCGGAGTGTTGATTCATTTCCGTTCCGGCAAATTTCAGACGCTCGATATGTCCTATTTTAGCAAAGGTCATGCCGGATTTTTTCGTGAATTTTGGCATGACTTGTGCCAGAATATGTAGGAAATATCGAGTGCCCCGGATTTGTGTGCTGAGTATCCTGGTACTTGTCTTCAATCGATTTTCAATTAATGTTTTAATGATGAACATAGAAAATGTCTGACGACGAAAAGGATTTCGGTATTTGCAAATACTGCGAAGACGAGCGCGACCTGTGCGACAGAATCTTCCTAGATGATGATAGGCGCTTCAGCATCAAGCTTGACGAGAACTTCGAAGTGGATACAGTAAGTCACAACGACAAGTCTTTTTTCGCAATTAAGCATGACATATGCTTCATTTGCTTCAACTTATAATTTGTTTTTACTATTCTACTAGCGTATCCCCTGCCATGCAAGAGTTTTTGTATTGGATAAGATAGGTTGCAGTTGTACTATGGAGGTAAAGAAATTTTACTTGAAGACCGAGCATGGTTATATTTTCCACATAAAATTATACAATTCAGACGACTACACCTATTTTGGATGCAAAACATGGCGAGCACTATGCAAGACTTATGCATTTGAGCCTGATATGATTATCACCTTTGATATTGGTCTGGAAGATGATATTGAAGGTAATACCGACATCTGGGTCGATGTGCAGACGTCTCCAGTTATACCAAAATGTGAGTTTCTCAACCATATTTATGTCTTCGATATTGTTTATTCAAAAATAGTTGACAATTAATTTCTATTGATAGCTTATTTCGGTGCAAGCAAACATGTCCAACGCTTGGTAGACAGGACCGTATACTGTGCCGGGGTTGAACTCAACTGCGAGGAGCTCAGTCATTATGTTTCATGGCTTGCGAATCTTGATACTGTCAAGACAAATTTTCTTCCTGGATTTAGAAATGTTAGTACTGAAAACGTGCGACCAATAATGTTCGTACTGAACTAAGGTCACATCTATTTAGGAAGGATGATACGATTTTTAATATTTGTCCTCAGTGCATCTTTTCCATACATTATTTTTGAAGCTAAACTTCATTGCTAAGTATGTTACCATACGATGTTCTTCAACAGAGAGTCCCGATGAATGTTGTGCCTTATGAGATCGAGACTAAAGGTACCATTAATATTATTAGCTTACGGCCAAGATATCCTACAGATTACTATAGTGCATTCAAGATTAGCGACGGATGCTTAATAGTGCAAGACTGGACCAAATATGTGATGGGGAAGCGCAGAGAAGTACCAGGGGGCAACAAACAGAAGCGCATCCCGCGATTAGGAGACAGGTTCATCTGCATGCTCCAACTTGATCAAGAAGGAGAGCTACATATGTTTTATGTTATCTTACCTAAGAGAGAGCAGCATGACTGATTAGCTACCTAGAAATGAGTTTGAGGATGATGATGTACTACACATTTACTATGATGATAAAATAGCTAGTGTTGGTGGTAATGACTATGATGATTATTATTAGCTAGTGTTAGTGGTGATTAAATAAATAATGTTGGTGGTAATTACTATGATGATGATTAAATAACTTGTGCTGGCGGATTAGATTCAAGTGAAGGCAACATGTGGTGCACATCGAAAGTACTACTAGTCCAAACTAGATCAAGTTTGGATTAGTAGTATACTTTTAACATGCACCACATATTGCCTCCACTTAAACCTAATCCACCTTCATTTGACACACGGGACATAATGATGTAAACCTCATAACTGGTATTGTACCAATATTTGTACGATGGAGAGAAAACCGCATAAATACACTAAAAATAAAAAAATAAAAAATAAATACTAGTAGCGATGGACAGAAAACGCGCTGCCACTAGTTTCATTAGCAGTAGCGTGGGGATGGACAAACGCTACAACTATTTGTCCTAGCAGTAGCGCGGGCCAGCACGCGTTACTGCTAAGCAATAGCTGTAGCGCCTTATTAGTAGCACGCCTACCCGCGCTACTAGTAAGCACAAAACCAGCGCTACTGCTAGGGTTTTCCCTAGTAGTGTGTCGGTACTACCCTGACAACCGTTGACGACGCCAACGCTTAAATGTTGTGGATTCAACTCCACTAAAGCTCTAAAGGATCTTAATTTTCTGCACATATATGAGCAAACCTAATATTGCAATAAGAAAAATTCAAGGGCCCAATGCTTATATATAGAATCATCGCCACTGACACACATACTCATACCATATCAGAGCATTACCATTGGTAAACTAGTCAGAAACTCACAATTGGCACTAGATCCTTAACGGACCAGTCACAAACTGCTCCACACACCCTAACTGATAAAGGAGAAAAAATGGCGCCACCACAATGGCCCTCCCCCCCTCCCCCCACCGCGCACACACATCGACAAGATGGCATCTTCATCTAGTCACACTTCATCATCCAGGACCACAACTGACACCTAGCCAAGAGCCTCGCTACCACCACCCGCCGCACTGAATCTTCTGTTGGCTTCATTCGGCGGCATCGGCAGAGGGGAGGCGAGGAGGAGGAAGAGGAGATGATTAATGTATAGTATCATGATGAAGCTAAATAAACAAGCTAATATTTTCATGTGCAACTGGGTTGACATCATCATGTGGCTAACTCCTGGATCAATTCTTGTTCTCAGCATTATTATTTTTGTGCTTGAATTGAAACAAAAAAAAAATCAATGCAGTGGAAGATGATTAGCCAAGCCAAGCGGGCCCCGCTTCTCACTCCCCCAACTTCTCCTTTCCCGTTCTCTCTCTCTCCCCCCTCACTCACTCACTCACTCCCGCACGCCTCCTCCCCAAGCTCCCCCCATCGCAAGAACCAACTTTTGCCCCCAAATCCCCCCCCTAAACTCTCGAATCCCCTCCCCCCCATTGCGAGATCCCGTACGAGATTCGATCTCCCCCCTCCCAAAACCCACGAGGGACCCGTCCCCGTCCCCGTCGCCGAATCCGCCATTTCCATCCCCGGAATCTGGCGGCCGGAGATCGGGCCCGGGAGGCGGCGGCCGGCGGAGCTCGATCTGTCCGTCCGAGCCCAGGCGGACCGCGAGGAGGCTAGCTGCGGCACCGCATTGGGCTTCGGCGCAGTTTTTCCACACAAAAAATGGCGGCGCCGGGAAGCAGTAATGGCGGTGGCGGCAGCAGATCCCAGCAGCAGCAGCCGCAGCAGGACAAGGTATATGCGCGCACGCTTACATGTGATGTGGTCTGATTTTCTTGCGCGAGCAGTGGCTCGCTCGCTTGCTTTAGAGGCTGATGTGTACAGGGTACCTGCCGAAATTTGACAGGACTGATGAGCTCATCCAGTCCACCGCGTACCAACTGTACTGGCCACTAGCTGATGCAACTGAATCACCTTTAATTGTGCTTTACTTTGTACTACTCCACTGATTGCTCCCTGCTGATATGACAGTAATTTTTCTGTCAGTCCATGTTGAATTGCATGCATTTTGCACACGGTCAGCCACTAATTTTGCAGAGACAGCATCATTTGGAGTGTGTACCTCTCCCCATTATCCATGGGCATTGTTGACATATAAGTATATAACTAACTGACGGGTCTTTTCCCCTTATATTCACAGAGGTCGGTAGTCATGTGCAATTTCATCTTTGACTGACCGAGCTAGTACATTGTCCGTTCAGCTCTAAGCTAGTTGAAATGCATGCGTTTTGCACTCGTTCAGTCAGTAATTTTGCAATGCCACAGCATCATCTGTAGTATGTTTTTCTCCCACTCCTCCATGGATATTGTAGATTTACATGTATGTGACTGACTGGTGGATTTGGGCTTCTGTTCACATTTTGTCAGAGGGTTGAGGCTAAGGGCCAAAGTAAGCACAAACTCTGTGGTGCATGCTTTGATGACTGATACAACAGTTTTTATGCTATATGTGCGACATCCTCTCGTTATGCTTATGAAGTTTGGTCCAATTTTCCTTCGCATGATTAATAATCAAGGAATGAAGTTTCCTTTCTGTAAAGAAGTCAGTAGTCATGTTCAATTACATTGGAAGTTTGGCTGAGCTAGTACATTACATTGTCCTTTCTTTGAACTCTAAACTAGTTCTTTGTTCTTCTGCGCAGTCAATTTTGTGCATCTTTCTTTACCTATCAATAACTAGCAGCGCAGTTTTTGTTTTGTTTAGTCAAATCCATGTACTCGCACTACTAATACATGTTTCACTGTTCTTAACAGCAGAGTATATGGGCTGGCTGTTTCTCTGGCTTGTCATGCTTCGGGGCGCAGAAGGGCGGAAAGCGTATAGTTCCTGCAGCACGTATGCCCGACGGGAACGCATCGACTAACCGTGGAAACGCTCAGTCTGGTGGCAATCCCAACCAGAATGGGGCTATGAATCTGTCCCTTCTCGCGCCACCGTCATCCCCGGCATCCTTCTCCAACTCTGCACTTCCTTCGACTGCCCAGTCACCTAACTGCTTCCTGTCAATCTCTGCAAATTCTCCTGGTGGACCAACATCTAACATGTTTGCTGTTGGACCATATGCCAATGAGCCTCAGCTCGTCTCGCCTCCGGCAGCCTTTTCGACCTACACAACCGAGCCATCCACAGCACCACTGACCCCTCCTCCTGAACTAGCTCATGCCACCACTCCATCCTCTCCAGATGTCCCGTACGCTCGGTTCCTTTCGTCGTCTATGGGTCTTAAAACTGCAGGCAAGGAGCACAACATGCATTACTACTCTGGTGGTTCAGGGCTCCAGGGGCCTTATCCACTTTACCAGCCAGGGAGCCCTTCCAGCAGCCTCATCTCGCCTGCCTCGGTGACTCCGAGGACCGGCCTCTCCTCGCCTATCCCTGAGCAAAATGTTCCTACTGCTGCTCACTGGAAGACGTCCAGGTCTGCCTGCGACACGCCGTACTCCATCGCTTCGCCCATACCCGAGCAAGAGGTCCCTACCGCACACTGGAAGAAGACCTCCAGGTCTGCCTGTGACACGCCGTACTCCAGGACATCGCCGTCGAACATCTTCGGGCTTGATTCTGCTGCCACAAGAAACTCCCTGCTAGATAGCAACTTCTTCCGCCCAGCTGCATCTGCTCAGTTCTACCTGGATCAGGCTTATAATGGTGGCAGGCTCAGCGTCTCGAGGGATAAGCAACAAGATGCTGATGAGGTTGAAGCGTACCGAGCATCATTTGGATTCAGTGCCGATGAGATGGTTACAAGCACTCAACGTTACGCAGAAGCACCAGATGCCGCGCTTGATGAGGGATTCAGCATATCTCCATTTGGAAACACTGCCCCTGCTAATAACACAGAGGAGGTGTGCCTGTTCAATGATCCTCTGCCTAATCATGAGGTTCAGAAGGTGGGTAAGATGGGTAGATCACTCTCCAATGCAAAAGAGATGATGACAAGCCCCTCAAAGAAGGCAGCAGACCAGCTTCCACATAAGGCAGTGCACCTCGATATGTTCAAAGGTGAATTCCCTGAAATCCCACCCCAATCATTCATTTTGTTATAGTACTGATCTTTGTACTCCAGAATCATCAACATGTGTTGGTTTTCTTCACTCAAAATAATGTATAATTATCCAGTAACTTCAACTATGTTATCACTGACCTCATAACCTGAACTCAGATGCTGTTGTTATGTTGATGTTTCTGCAATCCTACTGACCATGCTCCTTTACTTTCTTACCGCAGGAACAAAAGGGGGGTATCTGTCCGAGGACGACACGTCGGCAGCGAAAGACTGCCATCCTTTCAGGATGACTCGGGACGAGATATCACTGAAACCCATAGAGGTGAGGAAGAAAGCCCCGGCTGGGCAGGCGTGCTCGGATGCGGAGGTCGAGTTCAGGAGGGCGAGGAGCCTGAGAGAGGCCAACAGCGTCCTGTCATGGCGCAGCACGCTGTCAAGACAACTAGAGTAACTGATAAGTTGAAGAGTTTCCTCCCTTGGCTATCTAGTATTTGTCGACCAATTGGAGGTGTTAGAAGTGATCTATAGTCGAAGAGCGAGTAGCCTCCTGTATGTGCTATACACATATATGTCAAGGCAACTGCAGTAATGGACGGTGCGCTAGCTAATGTATGCAGGGTAAGCTGGTGAAGAGCTTCCTCCCTTAGCTAATGTATGCATTGTCGTCGGCTGGAAGGTGTTAGAAGTAAGTAATCTGTCGTAGTCCAAGAGCGAGTATCCTGTATCTATGTACTAGACATATATGTCTGGGGATCCTTTCTACCGCTAGCCCAGATGGATATGTGATGACCAGCAGCCAGCAGCTTGTATTCTGTTTCAGATTGCCATGTTCCCCTTCTGTTTTATGGAGACCCTGTAACCATTAGCCGGCCGGCACAATGAAATGAAATGGAAGGGCGTTGCTCCTGTCCTGATCCGCCGCCTGAATATACTCGCTTGCATACGCGATTTGCTGCAAGTTACTGAATCTGATCTTGAGTAGCATAGTTCACAGCAGCAGCAGCAGCAATGTCAATGTTGCTAAAATTAATCGAAATGAATGCAAGCTGACCTTGCATAGTTTGAATCAGTGTGCTTCTGCTTGCTTCCCTTCCAGGAAGGAAGACTTTTGTTATCCCCCTGAAACCTCCAGCTCCTCCCCTGTTCTTCCTCCCAGGCTCTCTCTAGCACATTCTTCCTCCCAGGCTCTCTCAAGTCTCAACCACATCTCTCTGAGAACTGTTTCCGTTCAGCGTAACGGTATGGATCGTTACCACCGTGACACTTTGTCGACGACACACTTCTCATTAGTGGCCACATGCATCTATCCGATGCAGAGGCCGGGGACGGGGGATGACCTCCTTTTCAAAAAAAGCAAAAAAATAATCACTGACCATGCACGTGCCTACAAAGAAACAATTGGTTGTTGCGCTCCAGCTTTCCAAATTAAATACACCAACAATTGTTTTTTTTTCTTTTTCCTTTTGAGGGATACCCTCTGAAGATTTCTTCCTCTCCCTCTTCATGAAAGCATCGCGGTTTTGCTTCTTGGGCCTTGCCCAGCTTCACGTATACCATTTTTTAAAATATTTTTTTGCGAAATGCCTTCTTGTATTTAAGGCCAAAAAAACCTTGTGGTATTTATTTTGTTCAATAAACACCTCAAAAAAAATTATTTTGTTCAACGGAAAATGCCAATAGGATGCAGTAAAAAAAGTCTTCAGGTGTAAAACACTGCATTGACTTACATAAATAGTGGAAGGATAATGAATACTCTTCAATGAGGATTTTTTTTTCCTCTTGGGATCGAGGAGCGTGATATTTGAAGAAAACATATTTATAAAAAATGCAAAATAAAATAAAATACACACACACATCGTGAAATGCATTATTCTTGTAAATTTTCATGATGAAATATGTTTCACTCGAGCTAAAAGACAAAAATAATGAAATTTGAAGGATTGGTTCTTATCCTACATGAAAATAGAAATCAATTCCTACAAACTGAAGGGCTTCAAAGAAGATTTTCCTACAAAATTCCTACAAACTAAGAAGAAGGCCCGATTTTTGGACGGAGGGAGTAGTATTTTTTTCTTTTCAGGTTTTCGATAAAAACTTAAAAGGCTTTAACAAGGGCTGGGCAGCTGCCCCCATCCATGTGATGTGCTGATATATTTTTTTTTCTTTTTTAGACAAACTCCAGTTACTGCTGGGTCAACGCAGATAAGGCCGAACGCATACATGGCCCAGCCCAGATAAGGGCAGAACGAAAAAGGAGAGAGAAAAAGAACGAGGGGGGATGCGCCGGCGAAGGTCTCCGGCGAGCGAGCGAGAGCGGAAACCATGGAACGGAGCGGCGGTAGCTGGTGCTGCCGAGGGCGTAGTTTTCCTCCACAGCTTCTCCTACCGTGGACGCGTCGCCAGGCCGAGACCCCACAGCGGCCGCCCCGTCGCCGCATCTGGTAATCCACCTCCGTCAGTTCCTCTGCTCTGCATCCATTCAGTTCTTGTTCGCTGGCGCCGTGGTTGGTGCGAGGAGTTGGGCTTGGTCAGGCCGTGTGGTAGGCAACCGCGGTGGGGAATTTGGCCGGCAACCGACCTCTCTCAGATGCCAATGCTCTCGGTGATGTTAATGTGGCCCAAATTTTTAACAAAACCAACACAAGTAATATGGATTAGAGGGAGTAGTATAAATTAGCCATGACTCCCGGTGATGCAGGGTCAGGGCAAACATGTTATTGTTCCTCTTCAGTGTCAGCATAAAGGCCATGATAGCCGATTCGAATTATGGAAATTCTTCATTACAGCGACAGAATAGTGAATAAATTTTCTAGACTTGTGTGGTTTAGACTTTAGAAGCAAGAAATGGCAACCACATTCATGATGAATTACTCACAAACACAAATGCGGTTATCAGTCACAGCTTCAAAAATTCGCCATTCACCAATTCGAACATGCATACAATCACTCATTCGTTCGTTTAGTCATTTAAATCTTTTAGTAGTATGCATTAAGTTGTAAACCTGTCAGAAAGTCATCATCTCAGCCCCGCAAACACAGACCACGATTTGCTTCTGCTGCCACAGTGCCACGTACTAGGATTGAGGAGGCGAGGAGCGAACCATGCCACATCGAAGGAACTATGCTAGTCAAGGAGATGAGCCAGCATAGGGTGTAGGGAGTGACAGAAGACCACATTTTCTGAAGTTCTACAATTACACGCTATTCATACAAGTTCTCTGAAAGCATTCTCATGCCTTTTGCATACCCATTGATAGTCTGTGCATTTGCAAACAAATTACGGCTCAATATATCTTTATTTACTGATAAAAATATTTGAAGGTTTCTCTGCTCAATACATCATTGTCACGACGAAGAATTTAGTACATTGATCTCTCTGTTACATTTCTGTGGTGCAATGCTGCTATACTTGAAACATATATGTATATATATGCTCATTCAAAATAATTAGTTCTCATAACACAAACAGAAGATGACACAAACAAATTATGGTATGACAGGTTTCTCTGTCTGATTTCACCTGGGGGCAGAGAGCACTGATGCATTTGGCAGGGCGGAGAAGTTGGGTTGACCAACTGGCACAACGATCGCAGGGCTTAGATCGAAGAAGTTGTAGTTTAAGTCTGATTCCACATTTCTTTTTCCTTCCATGACCTTCACCACCACTGACATGGAAGGCCTTCTGTTGCTGTCACTCTGCAAACACCACATTGCAAGCCTCATGATCTCAATCACTTCCTCCTTGTTGCATAAGTGCATATCTTGGCTGCTCCTATCGATCATATCTTCCAGTTGAGAATTCATAGCCTTCTCTCGTAGTACCATAATGAGCTGAGCACCCTCATCGGGCTGAGAGTAGTCGATGTTCTTTCTTCCACTTAAGATTTCCATGACCACAATGCCAAAACTGTAAACATCGACCTTCTCGGTGATTTTCGATGTCAGCCATTCGGGTGCCATGTATCCAGGTGTTCCTCTCATTCGTGTCACCACACGACTCTCTTCCCTATCTATCAGCTTGGATAGCCCAAAGTCTGCAACTTTAGCATTGAAGTTATCATCTAAGAGGATGTTCTGTGGTTTAATATCTAGATGAGCAATTCGCTGCTTGCACCCTTCGTGAAGGTAGCATAAGCCCCTGGCAATATCTGTGATGATCCTACGCCTTACGCACCAATCAAGAGGGGCATTGCTACCAGATCTGTTGGAATAGATCCACTTGTCCAGTGACCCTCCAGACATGTACTCGTAAACCAAGAGCCTGTTTGTTTTGTCCGCACAGAACC